>NC_092817.1:18975000-19267500 GCF_023375885.2 Dermacentor andersoni
TTGAAGAACTATCATGCCCGGCTGTGTGTAGATATAAACCCTGCTTGCAGGAATTAAGGGACGGAGATGGGCTAGTCGGTTGCTGGCTTGACAAAGCATGGTTAAATAGGCACATGCAAGGAAAGGACAATTGGAAAGAATGCACAGATGACAATGCACAGCGAGTGTCCTCCGTGCATTCTTTCCTTGTCTCGTCCTTACACGCGTCGATTTAACCGTGTTTCAACAGACCTGCTTACAGCAAATACCTTGCCGCAGAAGAGCTCGACACACGAGCGTTATTTCATCGCACGTTGTGAAAGTGAGCTACGCTTGTCTCTGTATGTCCCTTTCGTTTACCCACTTTTTGCGAATAGTCCTCCAGGCGCCGTCATTCTGGTCTCCGTTTCTCCTGCGCAGACTGCCCTCGCTGGACGTTCTGCGCCCTGGGCACGTACCAGTGGAGCGATGCCGGTGCGAAGTCCGAAATGTACCTGGTGCCCGTGGCCCTATTCCGCGACCCGTTTCTCAAGGGAAGGAACAAGCTGGTGCTGTGCCAGGTGTTGCTGCACGACGGCACGCCGCACGGTATAGACGAAATCGCTTGCGACATTGAGTGATCTGAACTGAGCTGAGTTATTGACTGAGTTATTGATTCAGTTATTTATTTCCTGGGAACAGATTGATTAGTTAATTGACTGGTTGATTGAACGGTTAAAATATCGATTAAAATATTGATGAATTGATTAGTTCATTAACTTATGTTTACGTTTCAACATAGCCACACATGTGGTGTAAACACAAACCGTAGGAGGTGGCTGAGGGTTACTTTTGACCAGCTCGGTTACATTAATGTGCACTTAATCTCAGCAACTGGGCAGATAATTGGGTGAGCTAATGCACATTTAGAGCAGCAGCAGCGGAGCAAATACTGACTGACCACCCGAATGTTTCTGCATTCCTTGCACACGGGAATTTGGCTACCACTCTCTGGAATAGAACCGCGTCATCTCGCACTCTGTAGCGCCAGCCTTGGTATGAGAGGATGCGTTAGCGTGTCCGGGAAACGCAAGCGGACTGGGCGTTTTACCGGATGGGCGGAGGCGCAAATGCGAACGTACGCGGCCTGCACGGTTAAATCAAATGTTGGCGCAGAGCTCAACCAGGCAAACACAGCTAATGTTGTAGTAAACAAGTGTATTTTAATTCGCTGCTGATGTAAATTTTCGGCAGCAACCCGATTACTCCACTGCCGAAAATTTACACCAGAAACAAAGCAGAATGCACTTGGTTACTGGCGCGCTGGTGTTGTTCGACCGCCCTGCTCCGTCGAGGCGCGCTCGTGCTGCGGCGTCGCAGCCAATAGGAACCGTCGAATCCAACGGGAATTTAGGCTGCTACAGACATCGGACGCCGGATTTTTCGCTCAATGAGCCCTTTGATGCTTTCGCGTAAAAGACGAATCTAATTGACCAGCGTATCTACGCCAATGTTGTTATTGTTTAGTGGACAATGTTGTTTTAGTGGACAGTGTACATATAACCTCGTAATTCTTAGGTTATCCCCCCTCCCCCGAATACAGTAAAAGTAATCATCCTAATGAATGTGAATGTACGAATTCCCGGCAAGGCTGTGCATGGCTGAAACATGACGACACAAGAAACCTTAAGCAACGAAATTCAGATGTGAAGTCATCTTAATCCACGTAACAAGTGAAGAGACTCCTATTGAAATTTAATGTCTAATCAAATTAAATTGCGGGGTTTAACGTACCGAAGTTTACACGCATATAGGTTATGAGGCATGCCGTAGCGGAGGGCCCGGATTAATTTCCCGCAGGTTAGATATCCTTTAACGCCAACTACAAGCTCGGTACGCAAGCTTTTTTTGCATTCCACCCCATCGGAATACAGTCCGCCGCGGCTAGAACGGGCAGAACATCCCAATAGTTAACCAGCTCAAGGTGCTAGGTCTAGCAATCGAGAACAAAGGTACAAACGGGGAAACTATAAAGAAGTTAGACACAAAGGTAACAAACACCATAAGATTAATCAAACGAATTACTAACAGGCACCAGGGTATGAAGGAAGAAAGGCTGATAATACGGCTGATACAATCATTCGTAATCAGTCAGCTCATATACCTAGCAGCCTTCCACAATTGGTTTGCAGCTGAAAAGACCAAAATTAATAACCTGATAAAAGAAAGGTATACAAACTAGCACTAGCGATTCTCATTAATACGAGCATGGATCTCTTGCTAAAGTTAGGACTCCACAACACACTGGACGAACTCATAGAGGCACAACGAACATCTCAGGTGGAACGTCTAACCAAAACCAAAACGTGGCGACATGTACTACGCAAGCTAGGAATGAATTACCACAATCTATACGAAAAAAAGAGGACGATAACGAGATAAATTCGTAACAGACTCCTAGTACCAAATATACCCAAGCACATGCATCCAGGTTACAACGAGGGCAGGCGCTTGAATAGAGCAGAGAAAATGATCTGAAACTATGGGTCAGACGAAAAAGCAACCTTCGTAGACACGGCTAAATACCCACACAGAAAGAGCTACGTGGAAGAAGTAGATCACACACAAAAGACCCTTACAAGCGTGTCAGTTAATACCAAACATTCCGAGACAGCAGTGGTTATAGCCATTGCACTAGCATTGGTCTCCACGAATGCTCAACACATCATTAGCGATTCTCAGGCGGCCATTAGAAGTTATGCTAAGGGTAGGATCTCTCCTCAGGCGTAGCACGTCACCAGAGTCAACGGAGCAAAATTGTCCAACGCAGAGCATAGCGGCAAGCAATTGCTCTGGTTCCCTTGTGCATACGATTATAGGCATTCCCGCAATCAACCCCAACGAGGTAGCACACCGCGAAGGTCGAGGTCTTACTCGCCGAGCTGAGCAAGGAGTGACTTCCATCGGTCAGGAGAACGCACAGCAGGAGATATGGAGAGGAAAAGACAGAATAACAAGATTTAGAGATATTACCAAATACTATCAAAATCGGAGACAAATATTACCACCCCCTTACACTAAACTGAATAGAGCTGAGTCCGTTACTTGGAGGCGGTTACAAACAGAAACTTATACGAGTGCCGGGCAACTAAAAGTTTTCTACCCCGAGATATACGAGAGCGATATATGCAAGCTATGGAAGTCTGCTGGAGCCACCCTTCAACACATGTTGTGGGAATGTAAAATATATCAAGATAAAATGGCAGTCTCTCCGGAAGACCTGCGGGCGCGGTGGCCGGCACGCTGGTCAGCTCTGTACTCCAAGACAATCTTTGGGCCGTCCAGCGAGCCATGGAGGCCGTACTGGAGCAACCGCTCCCAGTAGCCATCTAGGGGGCCCCATTCCCGGGCATCTCAATCGCCGGATTCCAAATACAGTTATCTCACTCACTCAAAACTCCACTGGAGTTGTCTATGCGTAAGCACTGTGGCAATTGTCGATCCCCATGCATCTCCGTATCACTATCAATCTTATCAAACTTAATCCGACCAGTATAAACCCTTATCAACCTTTATCAGTCGTTATTAGCCTTATCGGACTCGATACAACCCTAATCAGCCCTTATTGGTCTTATCAATCTTATCGCAATCGATCCGATCCTTATCATCCCTGTATTTATCAACCTTATCAGTCTTGATCCGACCCTTAGCAACCTTTGTCGGTTCTCATCAACCTTATCAGAATTGCTCGAACCATAATAAGCTCTTATCGCTCTTTCGCACCTTATCCATCCGCGTCGAACCATCATCAACCGTGACGAGACCCGCATAACGCCTCATCACTCTTTATCACCCTGGTCGACTCAGGTGAACTGTTTGGAGGAAGCAGGTGCGGGTCAACCAACCGCGCTGTGCAAATGGCTCGCGCTATGCATGCGGGAAATGTGCGGCGCTAGTCTGAATGGGTACTGGCTGACTGTTTCATTTGCCTTTCTTTTTTTTTTTTTTTTGTTCCTTTCCGGCAGTGTCGCTAGTGAAGACCGTCTGACATTAACTGCGTGCATGCAAGCCGGCGGCTGTAGCGTCGGCACTGCGCAGTCAGACGAAGATGCAGGAAACTATTCGCTTGACTTCGTACGAGCCCACTTGAGTGGCACTGAAGCGTTTCTCCTAAATAATGGCCATTCACAATGATTAGTTCAAGTTGGGCAAAGCCACCTTTTTAAAGCGAAGCTATGTCTCACTGATTCGTCCGTGAGCGCCAATAACGCACTGCAGAAAAGCTAACTTACACCGTCTGAGTAGAACACTACAGTTTACATTCGCAGTACCGCGCCAGCGTCGATTGGCCGTTCGGTCAGTGCCTAATAACGGCTCGAAGCGACGAGCTCAGCAAGAGTAGCGCATGCGCACAAAGTTCACTGGAAGCGCAAGTTGCGTCTGCTGGGCGTGACACCACTCATTTTGCGATTGAGCTTCCCTGCTTATCGGAGAATGCAAGTGCGCGTGAACACGGGCTCGTGTTAGGATCTGGAAAAAAAATCAAAGACCCTTTCTTAAAGAAAGATGGTTGAACACCACGCTACCCAGACGAAGTGTATATATCTGCATTACATTACGCGCGTCCCGCAATGCATTCTCGGCCATCACCATGGGTAGGCCGCGGGTGCAGCGGAAGGAAGAGGCTCCCGTACGCGAAACGTAAGCGTGAGCGGCATGCGGCAACGGCATGCAGAAGTCACGTGGGAGACGCTTGTGCAGTATAGATGCCTACTGGTCCTGTGATCATCAGCGTGTAGATCAGACCGAACGCATCGCGTTGTGACGCGAAAACGTTCCTGGCTGAAACGATGAAGATATTGAAGCGACATAGTACGCCGATCCTCGTGTGCGGTGACTTTAACATCGATGTGGCCAAAGAACCCGGCAAATGGATCGATAAATTCATGCTAGATCGCTACTCGTTGAAACTGAAGACGCTACAGAGACCCACGACGCAACACCGTTCCTGGATTGATCTCACGTTTGCAAGCAGGCTGTGTCACGTTACTATAATAGAGCTTCTGACCATGTATCGCAAATAAAGGAATATGCAACTTTACGACATGTGTCTTCATTCAACTTCAGCGTTCAAAAAATACAATCCTAAACTAGTAATCGAATCACATATGCATAGCATCGGGTCGCTCACCATTTCTTGGGTTCGTTGCTTGGTCGTTGGCTTTGGAACTTGACTTTGATTCAGTTCGCATTGGGGAAAAGCTTCGCGTTCAACCATCTTTCTTTAATAAATGGGCTTTGGTGTTTTTTCTTTTTTTTTGGATAAATTTCTCCGCGCAACTGGAGAATAAAAAATGTGACTTTGTATCTATCTGTACTTACAATTTCAACATTATTATATTCGGTCGGAAGTCTGCCGCGTGAGTAGCGTATGAACGTAACTCTCGGTGGTGGTGATGGTGGTGTGGTGGTGGTGGTAAACTTTATTGAAACGAGGAAGGGTAAAGGGGGACGTGGCTGGGGATCGTTTTCTACGTAATTTTTGCTGGCGCTGCTGTGTAGTTTCACTTTGTGACATTAAAACTCGCAGAAGCCTTTGTGGGCACCCTATGACCTTCTCTAGTCTGTAGCACGCTTTTGTTTAGAGAAATTATTTATTTTAAATACATGCCGCATTTTTGTTTGTTTGTTTGTTTGTTTGTTTGTTTGTTTGTTTGTTTGTTTGTTTGTTTGTTTGTTTGTTTGTTTGTTTGTTTGTTTGTTTGTTTGTTTGTTTGTTGTACCCCTTTCTTGGTGCATGCTGAAGGGACCTTCGTTCTGCAATTGACTTACTTATACATTAATCACTATTATAATGGCGAAATTATGTTTGCAGTTTTATGGTATTGGCTTCGGAAAATTGCCAGATTTTATTATATTGTGGCAATCTTGAAAAACGATGTATTTTATTTTATAGATATTCACGTTCCTCATATTGCGTCGTGTCAGTTGCCGCCTCGTTATTGCTGTTACGGGATAAAATCACGAATATTTTGCATTTGCGAATATGCAACCGGTTAACTCTTTCGGGCATGGTGGTCACCTCAGGTAATTACCGTTTCTATATTTTCATACTGCACGTTATATTTATGCTTTCGCCATTCTAACAGAGAGGCGCTACTTCCGACTGGCTTGAGAGAGAGCTGTGTAATTTTTTTTCCCGGACTGCAAAGGCGTGACTCACGCTGGTCCCGGCTAATTTTTATGGAAAGAAAGGCATGTGTCCTTACTTAGTTGCTAGCTCGGAATAACATGTTCTATGTGTAGCAATTACTAAGTAAGCTATAAATTAAGTGCTCCACTCGTTTAGCACAGAGCGCCATGTCGCTGAAGCTCGTGGTCACTTGGAGTGACCACCGAAAGGTATTAGAGGGCTGGTAGTATGTTATTGTTTTTTGGTGATTCAGATAAGAGATCTTGTGGAAATACTATCACATTCCGATAGCTTTACAAGGGGGAACGACTTCAGTGAGAATAGTTCTGACCATGAAGCAGATGATCCAGCGACTAGAACGCGCAAAGACTTGGCGTGAGAAAAGTTCTTCGCGCTGTTCGTGACTGGTCTGATAGTGATGAAGACACTCCTGTCATGACTTCAAAGGTGTGGAGTCTTTCCTACAAAATGTCCCCACCGCTTGACTTCTTATCGTACAGTGGAGTACCACTTTCTATTCAGGATATAGATGAAAGAAGTCTTAGCAACATCTTGAGCCTACTACCCCAATTTTGGCAAGGTGTATAAAGCTCGTCCTCTCCTCGCTTAACTATCCAAAACCTTTCCGGAAACGTACCTCCTTGGCGAAATTCTCGAAATTAATGAATCAATTATTAGGTTCAAGGGAAGGAGTTCCTTGAAGCAGTAAGTGCGGTAAAAGCGTGTGAAGAGTGGCTACGAAGTTTGGATGCCTTGGGCCAGCAATGACTAGAACCCTCAAATACGAGATTTAGACTGGCAAATACGAAGATGGCGTTCAGAGAGGGCTAGGAACCCAGGTTTTAAAGAAATTATGTCGTGACATTGTAGGTAAACAGCATCGTGTTTTGTTTCTTCGCAATTGAGTTACCAGCTAGAAAATCCTCAAGGACCTGCGGCAAGGTAGCATATACACATGTGGGACGCTCAAGTCTAACACAAAGAACTTGCCCTCTTGACAGGTTGAAAAATCAATGAAAGGAGGTGACACATACTGGAGTGTCATCGAGGACACTCTGTGCTCTATGAAATGAAAGGACAAGAAGACCGTTTATTTGCTAACAAAATTTCATGACCCCTGCACTGAAGTCGAAGTGGACAGAAAAAACAAGAATGGAACAGTGAGCATAGCGCACTGTCCATAAGCCCTGCAAGACTATAAACCAACACATGAATTTTATTGACATATTACATCAGCGTGGGAGACGCCCACTGCGCGCTGACGTGCGTCCTGCAGGACTTCTATTAAAGTTTTTCCAATCCAATCCAATCAGCGGAAAGGCCATATCAAGTGGACAAAAAGTCGAGGAAATCGCGCCACAGAATTATTTCCACCTGCTGGATTGCTATGTGGTGAACGCCTTTCGTTTGTACAGCTAACTCGAAGGCCTTGACTCCTTCCGCATGAAAGATCTCTGCAGCAGTGTCACGACAACTCTCACGGCGGAAGCTGAAGTTTGTAAGAAGTGCAGGTCATCCGCTACCAAGGTAGTTCAGATCAAAAAATCAAAGCGCTGTCAACACTGCTGTTCACCAGCTTCACTGAAAGCACCAGTCGAAAAGATGTACAAAACGAAAGTGAGGCATTTGCAGCAGAAGAGCTCTACCTTTAAGGATGGCATGGATGTGTGAGACATGCAACATTCTCTTGTGCTTGAGGGAAAAGAAGGACAGTTTCGTGGCCTTCCGCCGAACGTGACTGCTAGAGACTTACTGTATGGTGGTCACCTCAAGTGACTACCTCATTTTTCTTGAACTAAAAACGACAATATTGTATATTTTCTTGCAGTGAGAAAAGCATTTTCTAGCCATGTGTTCACTACTCAATAAAATTCAGTTTTCCTCTTGAAATAAATTTCTGTACATGAAAAAGTTAAGCACTTATCGTGCCTTCCCTCGAATGGCAGGTGCATGCGATGGACGACACACGAGCGAGGCTGATGCGCTGCGGTCACACCATATATCTTGCTTCATGCACACAGGCGTTTCCGTCTTTGGTCTCTTCCAAACCTCGCGTTCCCGTATTCGACCTAACGCTATTTATTTTTCTTTGAAGCTAACATATAGGAACACTCTGACGACCGCAAGTCGTTCCTGCCACGGCCGAGCGCATCTCTGAGTGCAATCTCTGAGCCGCGGTGTGTGGCTGTGACTCCGCTGCTTAGGCTGTGAGCTAGATTCTTGACGCGACGTCCGCGTTTCGGTGGTGGGGAAATGCAAGAACTCTCGTCTACTTCGATTAAGGCACAATTTAAGAACCACAGGTGGTGAAAATGAATCCGGATGCCTACACGGCGACGTTTGTCATTGCAGCGGTTTTGCTTTGGGAAATTAAACCCCTCGATTAAATCATTCAAACAACTCAATCCCGCAAACGACTGAAATAGCACCACTGATGCGGCCAAGTGAAGTTCATGGTATACTGATCGTATGTGGCTTGAAGGGGTTCAGGGCGCGGCTGCTAGTCAACCGATAGTATCCACTGTCTCATTGTGAAACCTGTTGCACTCCGGTTCAAATCCACCCTCCACATTGCTCTTCAATTGTGTTACTAGATGTCCTTGTGTTACCACATTCATTGTGACGCATTGTAGGTAACGCCCTGCTGCATACTGTAGGTGGCGCTCGGGCGGAGCAGTTGCTAGCAACTTCTGCACGACTGTAGGCCTTTCTGCAGCTAGCAACACACTTCTTCCTCTTCCTCCTTTGTTACCTCTGACCCTTAATTTCAGAGTGGTGAGTGAAGTTCTCTCCAACTTCCCAGTTTTCACACAATGCGTTTCATCAAAATATATCAAGCAGGACGATGCCAAGACTTGTCTCGCTTCATCGCTCACTCTATAGATTTGCATTGATAGTGGTTTGCCATTATGCTCCCCCTCCCCCCTTTTCTTCTTCTTTTTCTATGATGGCTTTCCTTGGCTAAGATTTTCGTATAGCCGGCCCTTCATGATCAGTTCCCACACTTCGCAGGCAACATTAACAGCTGCTGATTGGTTGTTGATGTGCATATTTTGAGCGTGTCTTAGGAAATTACTACTGTTATATAAAAACCCGATTCTAATGCTAAATACTAATTTCACTGTGATGCATACTTCCAGACCTGAATATGCAGACGTAACTGTTGCGGTACCTCGCGTATGAAAACGCAACTCTCTGTTCAACTTGAATTGTGGCGTGTCTTTTGAGTGGGTGCTCTGACAATCTTTCAGCAAGTGTTTTACAATTACAGGTCCTTGGTTCACACAGGGAAAGCCTTTTAAGTACTTCGCATAATTCTCCAGTGTTCCTTCGCTGCTGCACTAATGCACTGGTGCGCATAGACACCCGTCACCGGCCATCTTCTATTCCAGAAACCAACACTCGCTACTCATGCGCTGAGGTGATGACGAAAGCTGCCGGCCATGCACCATGGTTTGGCATCGAACAAGAGTACGTGCTTCGAGAGAAGGATGGTCGGGCGCTCGGCTGGCCCAAGGATGGACACGTGATTAGGCCGCTGGGTATGTACACGGCAAGAGCGCTTGTAATAACAGGTCATGCTTCCTAAAAGGTTTTAACGGTAGTGTGCTTTCAGAGCGCACGAAGCGGACAGCGAGATACTTCGGCCAGAATAAAGCAGTACGTTGAACACGGTTTCCTGTTCTGTCAAAAACACGACACAGATCGTCAAAATCAGTAAAGCAAGTTCCATGGCATATTGATCCAAGATCACTGTTCTTGTATAAAAATATATAACCATGGTCAGCTAGTGCACTACGGAGAGGTTCATGACATTAAGGAGCTTCAGATGCAAACCTCTGGGAGCCTTGTGTTAACTTATTCTGTCATAGGTATCTGTATACTTGCGCGGTTTACCGCATGTATAAAATGATGTGCCGTGCTCACGTGGCAAACCACGTGAGTATACCACGTAGAAATTTTTCAACTTCATGACAAGTTGACCGAATATTTACGCGCTTCGAAAAGTGTTGTCAAGGAAACGCGTCTGGGAAATGCCACTGACGTCATGGTAAATTTACGGATTTCGCAGAATATTATAGTATTACGATCCTGACCAAGAAAAGCCCACAAAAATAGGAAGATTGAGTTTACCTCCGGAATCAAGAGCAATGATTATTTCTTTTTTTTTTTCGTTCTTTGTTTTTCGTGTGTGTGTGTGTGCGTGTGTGCATAGACAGTTAAGCAGTCCCAAAAACACACATTCACGATAACTGCACTGGGCTCACTTTCGCAGGCAAACTGGCACATTTGTAAGTACAGAGCTGATCCCCCATTTTTCCTTAAGGTTTCTTTAATGTTCCTTTAATGGCTTCTCTCGTAACAGATTCCATTGCCCTCTCTAACACGTTGCTTCTTCCACAGCCTCTGAGATCAGGCAACGTGCTCGCGAAGCCTGATACCGGAAGCCATGCTTCTCCACGCGGTGTGCCTCGGCTGTCACTGTAACCGCAGAACTGCCTCGCGATTTGTCTGTCTGCCATCAAGTCTTCAGTTTTTTGCAGATATAGTCAATAATATGCCGCCATAAATAAAGCAGCGCAACATGATGGCGTCAAACTCGTCTTTATTAGTTCTTCTTGAACTTCAGGGCCCTTCTACAACGGCGTTGGAGCGGAGAACACCGTCGGAAGGCAAATCTCGGATGCCCACCTCAAGGCCTGCGCCTACGCCGGGGTCAAGCTAGGCGGCAGCAATTCCGAGGTGGTTCTGTCTCAGGTGGGATGCATGGCCCAGAGTATGACCTTTTTTTCTGTGATCACAGCGCTAATTAGCGCAACGTTGCGTCTTCGTGTTTATTCTAAACTATATATATGAATAAAGGGAAAATCAGACATCCACCCGTTCGCAGCAATTGCTGCGAACGGGTGGATGTCTGATTTTCCCTTTATTCATTACTTCTCTCCACCTTGCGGGTTTCCGCAGAACTACTATGTTAAACTATATATAGCATTGTAATTAACCATATTCTTTATAATGTCCTGCTGGGCTAAAAAAAGAAAAATAGACTGGCAAACTGTTAATTTCCCTAAATGAGATATTTATATCACAGTCGTTGCACCTATGGGAGCCTTTTGTTGTTAACAGCTCTCACAACTGTTGCAACGGACATCAACGCACGGGCTCGCTAGTGTGCGATTATCAAAATATTTTGTAAAATGGAAACGAGTCGTCATGGCTGTCTGAGCGTTTGCGCGCTACTTTTAGTCGACAGGAAGCTTGGCACTTTTCGTCGTGGATTTTGCACTAAATAACTTGTGTCGAATGTATGTTCTGGTTCAGTCTATTGCTTATCGCCACAATACCACTCCTTTCGTCTAACAGAAGACGACGTTGTCATCCCACCTCGATCATGTACCCTTGTTTCGGTAGCATGAGACGTACCGTTTCATTGCGAAGGCGTTGCCGATCAAATAACCACGTTGTTGTTCACTCATGGTATCTCGGTCGCACGAGGAATCGCAAATGTCACGGACGGGCGCACGAACCTGTTGCTAACAAATTTTAGCGCAGAGCGACAGCATTTTCCAAAGGGCACGGTTGTGGCTTATTTTGATGGTGTTGCGGATGTCCGCGGCTGCTGTTCACTACTCGAAGAAGCGCCTAAGCAAGGCCCAGCTCCTGTACTTGACGTCAGCACTGCTTTGTCGCCGCACGAACGAGAACGGCTTCTTACGCTACTGGCCAAATTCAGCGACTGCTTTGCGTCGACGTCCATCGTCGGTCGAACACCTCTAACAAAGCACCAAATAATTACAGAGGATACGGCAAGACCAATTCGCCAAAATCCTTATCGTGTTGCTGCCAGAGAACGTGAAGCCATACAACAACAAGTGACAAAATGCTTAAAGACGACGTGATCCAACCATGAAGGAGTCCCTGGACATCTCCTGTAGTTCTAGTCAAGGAAAAGGACGGCAGCTTGCGTTTCTTTGTGGACTACCATGAACTAAATCAGGTGACAAAGAAAGACGTGTACCCGCTTCCACGTATAGACGATTCACTCGACGGGCTTCAACACGCGCGTTACTTCTCATCAATGGATTTAAAAAGCGGATATTGGCAAATGGAGGTAGACCCGAGAGACCATGAAAAAACTGCTTTTGTGACACCAGATGGCCTATACGAATTTAAGGTCTTGCCTTTTGGCTTGTGCTCTGCCCCTGCTACGTTCCAACGCATCATGGACACTGTGCTTTCAGGCCTGAAGTGGAAAACCTGCTTAGTGTACCTCTACAACGTCATCGTGTTCTCCGCAACATTTGAAGAACATCTCGAACGCCTTGAAGCAGTTCTGCAGTCCATCCGGTCCGCCGGCCTTACCCTGAAATCGGAGAAGTGCCACTTTGACTTTGCGGAACTACAGTTCCTTGGTCACGTCGTCAGCCACGCAGGTGTCCGCCCGGATCCTGAAAAAAATGCCGCTGTTACACAGTTTCCCGTACAATCCGATAAAAAGCTCGTATTGCGTCACCGTTAACTCGCCTGACGAGAGACGACGTTGCTTTTGTATGGGGCGACGAAGAGCAAGGTGCATTCAACGACTTGCGGGAACATCTCCAGACAACACCAGTGCTTGCTCACTTTGATGAGACCGCTCCTACATTGCTCCACACTGATGCAAGCAATGTTGGCTTGGGAGCTGTTCTTGTGCAACAGCAGGAGGGCACAGAAAGAGTACTTGCCTATGCAAGTAGAACACTCTCACGCACAGACGCTAATTATTCCACGACTGAGAAAGAATGCCTCGCCGTAGTATGGGCGGTTATGAAATTTCGCTCATATTTGTATGGCCTCCACTTCACAGTTATCAGCGACCACCATTCACTGTGTTGGTTGACAAACATTAAAAATCCTTCGGGACGACTGGCGCGTTGGCGCCTACGGCTGCAAGAGTTTGACATGACTGTCAAGTACAAGTCGGAGAAACGACATACGGAGACTGACTGCCTGTCTCGATCGCCGATAGAGTCGTCTGCTCCACCCGAAGAAGACTCGGCATTCGTTTGTGTTCTGGACACATCCACCATCGCGCAACAACAACGGGATGGCCCTGAGTTGCTTAAACTCATCAATTACTTAGAGGGCAGATCTGTGAAACCACCTAGAGTTTTCGCAAGAGGACTGTTGTCGTTTTGTTTGCGGGCGAAAGCACTTTACAAACGAAACTTTTCTTCGACCGGGTCCCGCTATCTGCTCGTCATTCCTGCAGCTCTTCGTACGGAAGTACTTGAAGCCTGTCACAACGAGGTGACTTCTGGTCACTTAGGCTACACGAGAACGTTGGCCAGAGTGCAGCAGAGGTACTACTGGCCGAGACTTACCACCGCCGTGAAACATCACGTTCGCACTTGCCTCGACTGCCAGAGGCGCAAGTAGCCTCCGTCGAAACCAGCCGGTCTCCTACAACCCGTCCAGGTTCCTGGAAGACCATTTGACCAAATCGGAATGGATATATTGGGACCACTTCCTACTTCTACTACAGGCAATCGCTTTGTTATCGTCGCAACCGACTATCTCACACGTTACGATGAAACAAAGGCAATCCAGAGAAGCACAGCAGCCGAGGTGGCGCGCTTCTTCATTGAGCATGTTGTATTGCGACACGGCGCACCAACCGTCGTAATAACAGACCGAGGAACCGCATTCACGGCTGCACTTTTAGATCACGTCTTGCTGCTAAGTGGAACGGCTCATCGGAAGTAAACCGCCTACCATCCACAAACGAACGGATTAACAGAACATCTAAACAAAACAATTGAAGACATGCTCTCCATGTACGTGGATGTTGAACAGAAAAATTGAGACGACATCCTACCTTATATGACCTTTGCATATAACACGGCGAAACAAGAGGCAACGCGCATGACTCCGTGCACCCTAGTTCACGTACGGGATGCACGGACGATGTTGGATGCAATGATTCCGCACGACTTTGACGACACTGATCCGAACGCCGATGTGTTTACGCAACGCGCAGAAGAGGCTCGGCAGCTCGCATGCTTGGGGATCTACCAGCAGCAAGACTACGACGCAGGACGCTATGATCTTAACCGTCGAATGGTAATCTGTGACGTCGGCGACAGCGTGTGGGTTTGGACACCCATACGAAAACGAGGCCTCACCGAGAAACTGTTAAGACGATACTTCGGACCATATCGAGTATTGCGCCGACTCAGTGATGTCACGTACGAGGTCGTCCCCGATAGTCCCAATTGTACGCGGCGCCGCACGCACCGTCCTGAACTTGTGCACGTTGTCCGCATGAAGCCGTATGTGAGCGAATAACTATGCTAGAGACTCTTACTTCCGCGAGTGACATTTCTGGTTTAGCATCGGGGCGACGCGCTTTAGGGAGGGAGAACGACGCGTGTATTCTATGCAGAAGACAACGACGATGGGGGCATTAACGGAGTCCGTCTAGTGGGTGTCTGAGATTGGGTGAGGACGAAGAGGACGGGCCTCTGTTCCATTTGTTTCTGAACAGGTTGTTCTGTTGTTCTTGAAGAACGTCTCCCTGTCTTCTGTCCGCGTTGTACCGCGCCAATATATTACGTGAGATCTACTTCAAGAAAGAATGCAAAGCAGTTACAGATCACAACGCTACCCTACCCACTGTTCAAGCGTGCTCACACCAGACACCCCACTCTTGTTTCTTCCCCATAGCATAGGATCTTCTCCGATGACCCATCATCATTAACTGATCTCGAGTGATGTATCTGCACTATGAAAGTAAAAATAACCTCACGCGAAGGTCGAAGTTATGCTGCGATGGCTCTCGCACTTCACGCGTATGTTCTTATTTTCTCGTGTATATATATGTATATATATATATACGTCTTGTTCTATAATGCAACGTGTGCCGGCCTGACATCATTCCATCCTTCACGTTACGACGACGTACGACGGCTTATTTCTCTTCCCTAGTGGGAGTACCAAGTGGGGCCACTGGAAGGCATTGCGGCGGGCGATCATCTGTGGATCTCGCGCTACATCCTCGAGCGTGTGGCAGAAGACTTTGACGTGGTCGTCTCGTTTGACCCGAAGCCCTTCGAGAGCGACGCTCTCTGCGGCTCTGGCGGACACATCAATTTCAGCACCAAGGACATGCGCAAGCAGGGAGGCCTCGAGTGAGTGGCGCCATTCGGCTCTCTTTCTCTCTTTTCTTTTCCTTTCTTCTTTTTTTCTTATTTGCTCACTGGTTTCCGCGCATTGTGTGCATGCCTGACGATGCACGTACTACGGGTGACGCTGGAGAACGGGGGAAACGTAGCCCTTTGTCGTCATCCGCTCTTATTTGCCCTTGCTGCACCGGTCGGGCGTGTTAACTGCCGATGATAGAATGTGTAAGCGCGAACGAAGAAGTAGAAAGGAACGAATACACAGAGACAGCACTTCGTTTCTGTTTCTTTCTACGTCCTCGTTCAGTTGCACTTACACATTCTGTCATATATTTAAACCAACTAGCCCGCCAATGTTGTTGCTGTTAACTTCACTGTTGTTAGCTTCACGATTGCAGCGCAACGAGAACTCATCCGCTCATTGCATTCCGGTGGCACGTACTCTATGGCCTCCCCCTCTACGTGTATAGCTCCAGTTTCCTTCTAATCCGCTGGCTGGATTTTGTTTTCCTGGGAAGCCTTTGTACATCATATCATTCCATACATTTACTGTGCATGGGGTGATTTTTTAACAAGTTCATGTTGTTAACGGCTACACGGCCACGATGATAACGGGAGACAACGCTCAGGAGGACGAGTAACCTTCGCGGTCTAACGTTGCCTGCCATGCATACGAGGCTTTCTTAAAGAAAAAAAGAAAAAGATAAAGGAAGCACATCCAACTCGCATTGCGTAACCTTTCGAAAACGCATCTTTAGTGGAGGAGTTATTAAATGTTATAAATTTGCCCATTTCATTCCTGCGTCATTGGCGTAAAGGAAACTGGCGCTCTTGCGCAACCATCCACTACGCACGCAGTGTGGCAACTCTCGGCCGTATACTTCTTCATTTCTTTCTTATTTATTTTAAATGTAACACCTGCTTCTTTGCTAATTCTTGTTGTTGTTGCGTTGACCTGAGTGATTGTGGCGCATATCCAAAGGGGGAGGGGGGGAGGGGGGATTGGCCATGATTCGGTGGTTAAATTAGGTGTATAAAAACAATTTCGATGTTGGAACTTAGAAAGTGAAGTTTTTCTGAGAGCCAGAAAGTAATCAGAAGAAACCCATGAATAAAATTAACTCCCGCTGTGAGCACGGGCCATAGTATCAACCCGCGGCGATCATCTCACAGATCTAGCTAGCTTGACATTGGTACGATAGAAGTATGCGTGTAATTTTGGCCCGATGGTAGGAAAGTAGGCAAGGAAATGTTAGAAAGCTTTGTTTTATTAAAGGAATTGTACTGTTGATTACGTATATTTATTGTAATGAGGATATTTAGGTATCATTTGTTTTACCACTGAGTAATTCTGTAGAAAGCAAGACGAGGAGTCTGGACTCCTGCAAGGGTAGTAAAGATCATAGTGCTGTCCTGCGTGCGAGCTGTTCCGCAAGAGAGCAGCACCCACCCAGCCATCAGCCTCGGCATATGTCCCCCTTGTTAAATAAACTTTTTCCAAACACGTACACTGTATATATTGAGCACCATTTTATACATGTGACAATTAGTTTATGTTTAACTGTGCTTTTCCGTGGGTCTGTGTTGTTATATATTAGCGAGTGAGGACTCGGACACAACTTTGAGAACGTGCCGTGCATACAATCTTTTGTTTCTTGTATATGTTATCGTCCTGGTGGAATTGTGCCGTGATTGTGACTCAGAGTTCGTATCGTCACTTGTTGAAATAAACCTGTCTAAACTCACGAACTCTTTCAGATCATGGCCGCGTGTTGATGATGATGTTGATTTCCATACTATGGCACATGCTCGCAACGGGGAATTAGCAAAGAAGCGCGGTACATTTAAAATAAAATGTGTGCAATGTGGACTTTTTGTGGCATATTCCATTCTATTAGTAGCTTTTCAGAACTCAGTATCCATGTCATTGCCTGAATAGAGAGGCACTGAAAGCGTTTGCATGGTTATAAGCTCTGCGTTGAATCTCCTCAGACTGTGTTCGAAGATATACGCGGGGTCGACATGTTGGCCGACTCAGCACGTGAGCCACTGCTGCCATAACGTGGCAGTTATTAGGTGTCTCGCAACGCTGGCCTGATGAGAAGCGCTGTGAACTGCATCGCACCTCAATGGTTCCCAATAGGAGACAGAAGGAATGTCTTCAGCGTTTGTAGGTTGAAGTGTATACCGTCCGTTCCGCTATGCACGCGTCTCCACTGCGCGTCCCTGCAGACCTTCTAATCCTCGACTGCAAGTGCGCCTTCAATACCGTAACAGTACGGAGACGGCGCGGCCGTGCCTCTAATGTCTATATAATTGATGCCGCAATAAAAAAAGTTTCCGACCCACCACTTAAAAAGCTGGCCGGTCAAACATATGTCCCTGGTTGAGGAGCACCGTTACGTGCATATTGAACAGAATGAGTCTTGTAGTTCCCGAATCCTCGTTAATCTTTTTGAAATCACTTCTGGATCTTTTCGTCCTATTACTTTTCATCCGTCCCGCTGTGTGGCCGATTTTGGCGATAGCGGGGTCGCTGCTTCAGGCGAGCCAATGACAAAAGGCAAAAAGAATGGAAAATGAAGGGAATCGAAACATAAAAATGCGCCGCGGGCCCTGCTGTTTCTGTCATATTCACAGTAGAAATTGTTCTCTAAATCGTACATGCGTGCATATGGGAAATAGTATGAAGGCGACAATCAGCGTGAACCTCCATCTAAAACGCCACAACTTCGACGATTGTATTACATGAATGATAGTTTACAGCAATATTAGAAGCAGTATATATATATATATATATATATATATATATATATCGAAAAGAAGGACAGCCTTAAACATCTGGAAGCGAGAAAATCAAATGCGAGAACGTAAGCAGGGCACGGCCGTTCGCATTTATAGTCGCACCGCACAATCGCTTACGCCCGCTGCAATTTCCTTTCTGTTATATTAAAACAGAGTGTATGCTCAGCTGGTCGATCGCGTTGACACCTCACCTTTTTCATCTTCGCAGGCACATCAAGGGTGCGCTGAAGAAGCTCGAAGTGAACGCCGATGAGCATCTGAGGATCTACGACCCACGCAAGGGCGGCAACGCCAACCGACGACGCCTGCTGGCCGGAATGCTGGCGACGCCCAACGAGAACTTCATCACGGACACTTGCTCACGAGAGGCCAGCGTGCGCATACCGCGCCTCGTGTGCGACGCCGGCCGTGGGTACCTCGAGGACCGCAGGCCCGGTGCCAACGTCGAGCCATACAGCGCCACCGCGGCCATCGTTAAGACCGTGTGCCTCGGAGCCTAGATGACTGCTCGCTCCGCCTCGCTGCCCATCCTAGTTTCAGCGTGCTGGGGCCTGTCGTCCAGAGCATGCGGTATACTGTTTAAGGAAGTTCGCTCGAGAGACCTTGCGTGCACTGTTAGCGCTTTCGTGGCTACGGCGCGCCAAGTTAGCGCGTTGGTAAGAAATGGAACGCATCTTCGTGGCTCTTTCTGATGATTGCAAAGGAGCCCGAGCTTTCCCCGACCATTCCCCGTATACAATCCTACAGTACGTTACAGCCAAAGATGGCGGTTCTCCCTTGGCATCCGATGAAGTTACCCCCAAGCGCAAACAGAGCCACTCTTTCTGGGGATTCTCATGTTTAATAACTAGATTAGAAGAACGAGCCTGGGTTTGTGTTTAATGACGATGATGACTGGAACTGCAGCAATGACACTGCATGACAGTTATTTTCGTTTAGTTTTTGCCCGACATCACACTTCATTAATCGTCGTCGTGTTGAGCGCGGACGTCGCTTCCGCTATCATATCGCGATTGAAGCGGTCCAGTGTGTTGAGGCTGCACGTAGGCTTCGTATACAAAGTCCGAATGTCAACGTATAGCTCTGAGCACGTGACACTTCACATGGCGACTACCATTTATCTAGTAACCCTGGCTTGGAGGTGATAGCTAGGCGACCGCCACTTCTTTGAAGTGACGCAGATGGACATGTGCGGAGGATTTTATAATTGTGTATTCGGGTCACAAATTATGCTTGTGCCAGTATTTTCCAAATAAAACCTGATACAAATAGCGATTCCATCATGCTCAAGTGCTAAGGCGCCGCGCCGTACAGAAGCGAATCAGCCTGGCGATGCCAGTCAACTCATGAGCGCCCACTGCTGTGCAAGAATAAAAAAATGGTTTCTGCAGAAATCCGCAAGGTGAAAGATTCACAAGATATCTGAAAGTTGCAAGACCCAAGGCCAAGCATTTGTCCTTCCTATTTTACGCAATTTGAGACCTTTACCACACAGGACAATTAAGAAGAGCGCTATATACGTTTAAGCTGCATGCGTTCGTACAATGTGCTTGATCACTAACGTAATAAGCAGGAGTTTTTCA
The DNA here is from genome assembly GCF_023375885.2 of Dermacentor andersoni. Lineage (NCBI taxonomy): Eukaryota > Metazoa > Arthropoda > Arachnida > Ixodida > Ixodidae > Dermacentor > Dermacentor andersoni. The sequence goes on from NC_092817.1 coordinate 18,994,701, forward strand.
TACGTGCAATACATCGTGCAAGTCTTATTACCTACATTGAAGCAATAAACGCCACGCTTTTTCAATACTACATGGTACCGACGTAATTGTGCACATCTCGTGAAAGCATATGCACCGGGCAAGCAAAAAATAAACGCAACTTCATATTATGAGCAACTGGTTCGCGCCAGTTGATCATATACACGTTGACTTTAAGGAACTTTGGCAATCAGCAACAGCGCTGTGCAGCGCTGCACATTTCTTGTTTCCGTCCTTTATATGTCGAGACTGCCAACGTAGTTATACCTGCTTCACCGTCACGACAGATGTCGCATACACTGCCTCATGACTTCATGCTGCGTCTTTATTTTAAACACACTGTGTTTCCCTATGACATATATTCACATTAAAGCCGATTTTCGATTTGAAGACACGCACACATACATATACACACACAAAAAAAATCAAAACATACAGCTGATGCCCAAACCTTGGTCATTTCTTGTTTTTTTAATCGTGCCTTGCATTTCAATCAGTGTGCAAGCCCATGCCAAAACACAGACATTCTTACCAGCCTTTGTAAAAAGTCCCCATTTTTCAATTTACATGCCTTGCTTTTGCCTTACGTAATAACAACAGTATTGATGTATGCATAACATGGCACTTAACAACAGTTTGCTATATATGTTGGTCCCATAAATTTATCTCTGATCAGTGTTATCTTTAGGTCGACACATGAGAGAGAGAGAGACAGAGAGAAGGACAAAATGACGAAAATATCGGCACAGCACGACTGTTAGCTTTCTATTTGAAAACATTCGCCCCGTGTGTTACCATGATAACAGATGCATTTGTGACGTGACTGGCCAAAGAGTAAAAGAAGAAAAAATGGAGAGACCGCCTGCTGTTTACTCTGAGCAAAGCAGAGGCGGGCTTTCGAGACGTCACCATTTTCAGCATTTCTGCGTCGTGTTGTCTGAGCGGAAGGCACTCACGTCGCGCTGCTAAGCACGAGGTCGCAAGATCAAATCCCGGCCACGGTTGCCGCATTTCGATGGAGACGAAATGCAAAAACGCCAGTGTACCGTGCATTGGTTGTACGTTAAATAACCCCATGGGACCGAAATTAGTTGGAAGTACCCCACTACAGCGTGCCTCATAATCATATCGTGGTTTTGGCCTACGAAACCCCAGAATTCAATTTCAAGGTACTGATCCTTGCTGTAAGGCCACACGCTAAGGACTGGCAGAACCGCGATCTCAGAGAAAATTTTACATGGATTGTGTATTTGACATGCATTGCTCACACGTCATGGACATGCTTCGTCAACCCGGGATTAAGCGCGAACGAAAAGTGAGATAAAGATAAGGATAATCTTCATTTCAAGGTGTGACATTCTGTGTGGCACTGATGCTTTTCATTCACTGACGCTGAAGCTCTCTTCTATTCAAAGGCCTATTGCGAAAAGGTATACCACTTTGGAATAAGATTTAGGTACGCGTTGAAGAATCCCAGGTGGTAAAAATTAGTTTGGCGTCTCCTATTACTGTGTGCCACATAATCAAATCATGATTTTGGCATGTAAAACCCCAGAAGACAATTTCTGTATTTAACTTCAGAATGAACTAATTTCGCGAAGAAAACGTTCTATACGTTTTCCCTCCCCCACGCATGCTCCGTGAAGCGTGGCGTGCGATGTGTCGAGTATCGCTGGCCCCACTTTGCCTCTGCCAGTGGTGTACGACCGAAAGCCAGGAATACAAGTGTGCCTGCATGCCTTGACAACACCGTGGACTTGATAACGTTGAACAGCGTGGTTTCAATCAAGTGCGCCACAATCATTTGGGCCTCAAGGTAAGAGCAATATCCTTAGCTCGGTCCCGGCCAGCTACAATTTTACTATTCAAGCAGACCGAAAGATTAGAAAAATATAAAAATGTATGGCTCGTATAGCCAATGTACCCAAAGAACGGATAGTTAATCCAGAGTTACAGCAAAACCAAAGTTGAAAAAACAAGTTGTGCATTGTCGTGGTTCCAAAAGGCTTAGCATCACTTAGCAGTTAAACTGCATATTTAGAAGAACGATAAATTATGTTTGTTCTTGTGACGGCTACGTGCACTTATTAGCGCAACAACTTGCAAAAGCTTAAGACAATAAATTAAACAAGGAGTTTAATGATAAACACTGTGCAATTGCCAATTGTGCACATATAAAATGCTACTGCTGTCGCTATGTTACACAGCCGCCTCACAAGCTAGCGGACCACGGGTAGTATTCCCGAAATACACCTATGAGATTTGCCCTTTTTTATTGCTGCGAAAACATGCTATCGCAGTTACAGCGTTTCGAAAAGTCCGCATTGTGCACGTAACCACGACAATGTTTCTCATCAACGGTCCTGCAGCGCGCTTCTTCCTTAATTGAGCCGGCATTGAGTGAACGCACCCATGTATATATGAAGCTTATACCAAACCTTATTGCTATATACGTAAGGAACACTCGATTTACAGCATGACACGGATCAAAATAAGGCCTTCGAGCACAAAATTTGCGATATGACTATGTCTATAGCACGGCGCTTGTCTGATCGGCGAATTCGCCTAAAATATGCCCTTTCAAGCGCTCGTCGCAGTGTTTCATTTTTTTTAAGCTGTTCTGGTACTGAACGACGCAAACGTATACTCTGTACCAAGCTAGCGGGATGGCGAGGACAGGCTTGCCATCGTGGAAACACAACCACCGGTAGCACGCGCTCCAACACAAACGGGCACGCGGTCGCTCTGACGGGCCGGACGCGAGGCGATCTTCGGCGTTCGAGTCTGCCCGCTAGGGGACCAATCAGCGATTGCGTCGCGAGCGGACACTTGAGGTAGCCTCGTCTATAGCAGCTACCTCGGTAAGCACGTGACAGCTGGCGAAGTTGTCGGTTACTGCTCCTGTATCTGCCTCCGATCGTCCTCTTTTTCTGTCGCAAATGTCGGCGAAAGTGCTCAACATCCACAAGAAGACGAAGAAGTTGATCATGTTTATGGCGCTTAGGCGGTCACCGAGCGCTTAGCCTTCCTTTGTTGGAAAAGCCGGCTTGTCAACAAGCAATTATGTGGGCGGACAACCCGGCACCCCTCCCTGCTGATGCGTAAGCATGCATGCCCCTGATACTCAACATGATGTAGCTTACAGCCAAACGTCATCGCCGATTCAGGATAGGTTGTTCTTTCTTCCAGGCCGCACGTCCTGCGCGTCGAGCAGGCGCAAAGCGCCCTGAAAACAACGCGCCGAGCGACCTGGAACACGTACATATCCCGGTTGGACCGGGACCAGTACACGGTGTTTTCCTGTTGGCTCCTGCTCGTCACCTCCGTGGGCCTGTTCATCGTCCTCCTGCTGACGTTCGGCAAGCAGTTCTGCATGGTCGTCTTTTTGTCCATAAGCGGCCTGGTCGTGCTCTTCGTGCTCTTCGTGCAACCGCCCGAAGGCACGCTCAGGCGGCAAGCCCTGAGAGACGTGCTCGTGCGCCGCGCGACCGACGTCGGCCCAGGCCCCGCGGTCGCCTCGGTGCACAGCCAGGAGAACGTCGTCGTGGCGTCTGCCGCCGCCTCGGTCTCTCCCGCCTCTCTACACCAGAAGAAGAAGAAGTCCTCGATGGGCCTCAATTTAGTGGAGTCGCCCTCCCTGTCCTCTGCGCCCATGTACCAACTGCGCAAGGCCAGCATGATGTTCGAGAAGTACGACGAAGCCTGCCACGTGGCCCTGCCGCCTTCTGCGACCAGTCGGGCCCCGCAGGAAACAACGAAGCGCGGTTTCTTCCGTGCTCTCATCTCCCGGATTCGGAAGGGACACCTCCAAGTGAACCCTTACTACACGACACTCACAGAGGACGCGCCCAGCATCGAGGAAGGTGCGGCCGAATCCACGCCCACGAAATCGTCGGCGCGGCGAAGTTTTGACCGTGGCAAGGGCCCTACGCCGGAGATCAAGAAACGCATCGGCTTCCAGGAGGATCCACTGATGGAAGGCGAACAGCTTACGGGTGCGAACACTCCCCCTAGCACCCAAAGCGTGTCCAGGCGCCAGCGCAGGAGTCAGTCCATACGGCCAAGTAGCGATACTGAATTCAGCAGCCGTGGCAGGCTCGACCGCAGCGCCTCGGTCTTCGCCACCGTCACGCCGGGTTCATCCGCGCCGGGCCTGAGGCCCCTCAAGAGCGGCATCAAGGGCAGTGTGACGCCCAAGTTGGGCGCGCCCATCAAGCGTACCAGTTCCTCATTGGCGTCGCGGCGCACGGTCAACTTCACGGGGGTGACGTCGCCTGCAAAGAAAGCGTCGCCGCCGCGAGCGCGCAGGGTGGAAGACTGGCACAAGGTGGCGAATTCTTCCATCTCCACAGGCGAGGAAGGGCCCGCGATCGAGCAGTGCTTGTTCGTGAGCGATCGCAAACCACGAGAGACGACCACGACGCACACCAAGGGCTCGTCGTCACGCAAGCGACTACGCGGATCTCAAACCAGCTCGTCGTCGCCGGACATGAGGGTGGGCTCGAGCAGGACGTACATAATGCGGGACTCGTTCAACGGCTACCGAAAGGTCCACCACGTGTGGAGTAAATGACTGGCGACGCGAGAACGGCATCAGCGGAGGGCTTGAACACGTGGACGATTTACATCTCGGGATGCGTGGTGAACAGCCGCTGCGAAACGCACATTTTGCGCGAGCTAGAGCGGTGGAGCGCTCCACGGCTCTGCTGTGCGTCGAGTTCTTGAGCAATAGCGCGTCTCCTTGTCGAGTCACGCAGATATACCAGCACCCTGAAAGCGGCGGCTATATATTAGCCCTGGGAGGTCCTACTGCTAAACCTCGTCGCCCTTCAGTTCTCATATTATGTGGGTATGTTAGGTACGAATGAGCGTGCCATGGAAATTAAAAAAGAAAATACGTTTGTTCGAATTTTAAGCGAGAGCCGGCGTAGACGAATGAAAAGCATGGCAACGACAACAGTACAATTTCCTTTAGTCTCATTCATGCATGGGCTTCCGTGTCCTCTTATCATTGCGCGAAGGCCGGGGAATTTGCAGGAAACAAACTGAAAAAAAAAAGACAACAGTTTAGAAAATCTCGCGGCACGCGGAACACCGAAATAGCGTTATTTCTATCATGTGATGCCATATCTTATTCACAGCCCTTTAGTTCTACAGGCAACCAAATGTGTGCGTCATGCTTCATCCCCAGCTTCTTCTACTCCTCTCTTCTGTCGTTACGTTCTGACCTTGTTCAATACACCTTTCAAAGATCACTTTGTTCGTCTCCCTGTATATCTGCTTTGAAAGACACGGCAGAATATTCTGAATATGCAGGGTTGATACAATAAATGTGGCCGATCTTGCGCGCCCCTATTGCATTCGTAGCATGAAACTGAGGTTAATGAGACACGTATTAGTAAGAAAAGAAACTCGCCACGTGTTGTTCCAAATCGTTGAATGCGTATCTTTGTTTTGTTCTGTTATGTAGATTAGTTTGGAGAGGTTGAGGTAAACACTACTTTAGCTACCCCTTTTCTCCGCTTCCTGTTGACTAATCTCAACGAGTCCGCTCGCCACGCTGCGCGAGGGCTTACAGACCGCGAGGTGCTGGGCAGCCAGACTTGGAGGTTACGTACTGCAGGGATCATCTTTTCTCATACAACGAACTCGCCAAACACTTTTACTTGGCGCGCAGATCATACCCGCCTCCGTACATAAATAATAATAATAATAATAATAATAATAATAATAATAATAATAATAATCTCATTTCACTCATGAAGTGAGGGAGTACGGGAAGAAAAGCTGACAAGTCAGCTTGACTAGTTCCCAGCTACCAGGAGTACAAAATACAAGGAACAGAACACTTTTAGGATGGCAACATAAAAACCACAAACAAATAGTAATAGTAATGCAGCATAGTAATAGTAATAGTAAAGCTAAACACACCCTAAGCTCTACCTGAGGCTCTTGCAGACGGGGACCTATCGCAATCACTTATAAATAAGCAAAATATTCCCCGAAGCCTTGGCTTCATACACTTATCCGCGATGCGGAAGCGTAGCAGACTTAGAACATATTCAATTCAATTCAGTTGAATTCAGCTTTATCCAACATCTGCCAGATGTATGGAGCACGGACAAAAAAGGCTTTTTGTTCGAGCTCTGGCGGTGCTCCGCGTTACGCAGCGATAAGGACAACGCCAAAGAACGTTGGGACGCGGCTCTCCGTAGCCCCGAACTGGAAGAACAGACATGGGCAGTCCATCGGGTCCGCGGTGCGGCTGCAAGGCTAGGCCTTGCGGTCCCGATGTGGGAGCGGCCCGCTTAGGGCTAGGAATCCAGCGCGATCTGAAGGACCTGAATAAAGTTTTTCATACCATACCATATAGAGCAATAAATAAATGAATCAAAATAGTAAATAAATAAATAGATAAAATGACAAACTAACGAAGACAACAGCGCCGCAACGGATAGTCTACGTGACGCCAGTCCACGCCGTTACCGAATTTGTGGTCCTCATGCGTTGGTGCAAGAGTAATTCACATGTTCAGTGGATCGTGGGTCCAAACACACAGCTCTGCTAAAGTTACGTCCGCAGCACAGAGCATCACTTCATACATAACTGTATACCGGGATACTTATCGCAAGGTCTACCTCCCACTAATCGTTCTTGCGGAACGCACGTTCATACAGATTCTAAATTGAACGAGTTGGTGCTCCTTCGTTATTTCTGCAGTTGAAAGGACGAAGAGACACGGAAATTGAACCGCGCGCGGTCCTGTCGTTAGTTCTTGCGTCTTCGTTCTTTGCGCTGTAGAAGTATTGAACATTCAGACAATAAATGTTCTCCTACACCCATAATTTCAGTCTTCAATGCGCGAACATTGACGAGAAGGGTGGCAAGTATAGATACGTTCTTTGGAACAAATTAAAACAGAAAAATTGCCGGCGCATCCAGCTTTTGGCGATGATTGGCGACGTTAATGCCATTAGCAATATTTCTTATGATGGGGGTGTAATTGGTGATTATGTGTTTTATATGCTATGATGAGTATTACAAATAGCGGCACATACCCTGCGACACATGTCCAGCGACCCAAGTTGGCGTCGAAGAGGTTCATAATTGAAGAACGGCACGTACCCAGTTGTGTACTACACACGTGTGCAATACATATACGACATCTGTTTACAGAAGTGTTCCGGGACAGGGTCGGCGTTTTCTATACATTATTATTTAAATCGCCAGAGAACACGAACCCAGTTACAGATAAACGAATTACCACATATAAATAGATTATGAGTGCATAAACACATCGTCTATGAGCCAACGCGTTTTGATGCGAAGTAATATTGGGATCGATCACCGTGTTTCTTCGTACATTGGGTTTCGTAGTATGGTTTAACTCTGACTTACTACGTAGTGCGAGTGAGCATACCCCGTTTGGCGTAATAGAGAAATAACACGGCATAAAACGCGATTTCATCTCGTAGTTATCTCTAAAGCACACGTACCTCTTAACGCAATAGATGAATGGAATGAGGAGTTACAGATAATATGCAGGAACGGGTGCTCATAGCTGCTCGTTTCCATGCTCGGTTTCTACAACAAAGAAAAGTGGCTGGAGTTCAATGTGGCTTGAACCCAGTCATAAGAGCGAAAGCTCTGTTAGCCATGGTTAGACACGTTTCTTCTGTGCTTCTTCCCGTCGAGCTGTATCGGCAGGCTCAGCATGGCGCCTGCGGCGAAGAGTTGCGCACCGACACGTGCTTCGTCCACGGGAAGACCAAGCGCCGGCGAAGCAGCTGTGAAGCTCTCGCCTAGTCACGTGGTACATAGCGGCGAGGCTCGAGCGAGCGGAGCTGCGCCGCCTCTCCGCAGCAGATCACGTGACTTGACGTCACACCTTCACACTTGCGTACCGGCGGCTGAAGGCCAAAGGCGCGCCATGATTGACCTTGGGGGTTGTACCTCGAGGAGTAGAGCCACGGCCGCTCGATGCAAAGCAAGGTGCGGCCAGCTACGTCAAGCCGCGGACAATAGGCGGGCGCGTCTCGGCCGAGTTTACAGTTGCGACCGCTTTTCTTGGTGAGGGCGCCACTGCTCGGGGATGCTTTCGCAACTTCGCGCCGGGGCTAAGCGGGCGTTGGTTCTCGCGTCAGAACGTGTTTTCCTAGTGCTCTATGCACTAATCTCGTGCTTTTTCGCGTGCGTGTATGAGCAAGTCGGTTCGCGTTAGAACGTGTTTGCCTCGTGCGATATGCATTAATCTCGTGCTTTTTCGCGTGCGTGTGTGTGAGCAAGTTTGCCGGTGCTTGCTGTGCTTTGGTAACGCTCTTCAGTGTGCGTGTGTGCCGTAGCCAGCCTCATTCATGTGGCGCGATGCCGCGCAACTGTTGTGTGCCAGTCTGAGACACAAATGGCAAAAGGGACCCGACTGTGAAATATCACGAGTTCCCCTGCGACTTGGAGCGTCGAGAAGCGTGGCTAAAAAATATCTCTCGCCAAGGAGTGTCGGGAAAAGGAAGCAAGTGGGAACTGAGCGATAGGTCTCTGGTATGTTCCCTGCACTTTACAGAAAGTGACTGTAAAAAGAACACGAAACTTAGGCTCCTGCTTCCGAATGCGGTACCAACCGTGTTTTGCAAATATCCACAGTACCTGCAAAAAGAGAATATGCAGCCCAAAAAACGCCATCGAAGAAACTTTACTGATCACACAGTAGTTGATGCAAGCGATAATTGCGGCAGCTCAGGAGAAAGCTCCAACATCGAAAGTGCCTTGCAGTTTCTCAGCTACGAGGTGGAACCTCTAGTTCAAGAGACTGCCTTAGAATCATGCTCTGAACGTAGTTTTTCTGTTGACCACGCCTGCCAAACTACATTAGATATCGTGGACGTCCTAGAACAGTCAAGAAAAGCAGTCAAGAGATCGAAAAAAAAAAGTTGCCCGTCAAGGAGAAGAGCTGAAAAAAATTGCAGTCCGAACGGGACGAAATGAAAAACCGCCTCTTAGTTTATGAAAACAACAACGAAATTCAGTCTTTTGTTCAGGTATTACAAAGGGCAGAAAAAGGAGGCAAAGCTGCTGTTTTTATCAGCAACCAAGTGGCCACTTCAGGGAAAAAAAAACCTGCCTACAATGAAAGAATCCTGCGGGAATGTGTTTTATGGAAAGCGTGCTCAAATAAAGGGTATGAGCATGTTCGAAGCAGAGGCCTTTTGAAGCTTCGTTAAAAGGGGCGCACTCCTTAGATAACCTCTAGCATCACTCAATATGCTTAGTTTTCATGAGAAACAATCTACTGATGCTTATTTGCTATAATAAGCGTTTTTATTTCATCTAAGTTAGTTTGCATTACTTGGGAAACTCGGTACAAGTTCTCCTTATGTAAAGTTTTTAGTTTGCGTACGTGTTAACGAGAAGTGAATAAAAGTACTGACAGATTTCTTCAAGCAGAACCTCTCGATGGAAGTGCATCACCCGGTCGTGCATCGTACGGGCAACCGTCACGGATAGCGTTCAGGCGTATTCTAGAACAGATATCCACCCCTGTAACAATCTGTTGGCGTTTGTGGCGTAATCAGCACTTCCAATGACGACTTAAAAGATTTTGTCTGCAATTTCCAAATATAAAACGCATTATTTACGCCTTGACTGGAGTGGAGATCGCGCGTGCCGACGCAGCTGTGAAGGCGCTCTCTATCAGCAGCCATCCCCGAGCAGTGGCGCCGCAGCGGGCGCACGGAGAACTAGGCCCGAGACGCCGTTCAGGCGCGACACAGCGGGCCGCACCTTGTGCTTTTGGATCGAGCGGCCGTGGTAGAGCTTCCGCTCTAAAGAGACAACACGCGCTCTCGTGAGCAGCATTGGAGAGGTCAAAATTCAGTACACGAAATTGGTTTTCTAACGGTGCTTTAGACAGGTTGAAGTCGACAGGACAGCATGTAAAATTGTTCTGTTGGCACCTAAGCAAGATCTGACTGCGGAACTAGATTGAATTACTTAAACATCGCCGTGCTCATACCAAACGACATCACATCGCTGCGAAAAGGATAAGAATCAACGAGACTTACAAGCAAAACGAGAACTGGAGCGGGCTCTCATTGCTTCGAGATGTCAGGTAGAATCGTGTACTATATACCTGGCTTCTGACTACAAAGGAAAACTTTATGGGCAGCGAGTTCGGATACAACTGACCAATACCTCGTGGTATTCGACGCAGCGCTTCGTAGAGAGGACGTCACAAACTTTGCGGTGCGTTCTGCGTGCAAAAACAAATTGAACAAGTTCAAGGTTTCCGGCTTGTCCATAAGCAATGGCTTGAAATAGCCTCGTATCGCCTCGCATCCCGTTCATGCGGATAAAGCCGTGTTATGCGCGGAGGTCAGTATCCGGGATCGTTGGACAGATTGTCAATATTCCATAAGATCGTTTCGACTTCGCCTCGTCATGTCTCCAGTGACGTCGCCATCTGCATCAATGTCAAGAAAGTAAAAGTAATTAAGTTTTTATGCCTAAAAATCACTCTATACAGACGGTAAAATGTCTTCGCAAATAAGCACATAACAAACATTTATTCAAATGCGTTACGCCGGCAAATGTTAGCACATATTGAGCGACATCTGCGAACTTTTTCTCCGTCCGTAGCTTGTCAGCTCTTATAATCGTCTCTCAGTAGCGCTCCTTCCTGGTACGAAATGCGAAAACACCCGTGTACTTAGATTTAGGTGCACGTTAAAGAACCCCAGGTGGTACTAATTTCCGGAGTCCCCACTACGGTGTGTCTCATAATCAGATCGTTATTTTGGCACTTAAAACCCCATAATTTATTTTTTTTTCCTTCCTGGTCAGAGCCAGAACTATAAGTGGTGAATATCCGCTGTAGATACTGTAGAGCAGCACATTTTGGACAGCTCACAGGGTATTCAGGGGTTGAACCCCAGACCTAGGTGATAGAAGGTGCAAGGGCCGCCTCAGCCCGTAATTTCCAAATAGGGACTTCTTCCACACGCGAAAGATAACGGAGAAGATAGCCGACACAGGGAAGAGACGATTGGCACTTGTGTTGTCCAATCACAGCAGAACATGCGCGGATATGTCTTTGAATTGAGCCTGGCCACACGAGTGAATTTCTCTTGTCGTTCCTCTGGCAAAAAAAAAAAAAAAAAAATTGGGGGGTATTCTAGTTTTGTTCGCACAACCATTGTGATCAAACCGGGCATATCATTTTTGGTTACCCTGTATTCAAGTGAAATTCCCGACACCGCCTTCAAACAACGAAGTACTTACAGTCTTTTAAATTCATTTTAAGAGCTCATTTTCAAGGCTGTCGAGGACTTACAATCCAAGATTAATGAGTGTGAGGCCGAGTAATCAATAGAGGGGACGAGATCTACAAAGGCACGAAGGCATTCAAGTTGGTGCAATGGCCTACGAGAAACTCTAGGCCGAGAAAAAGTAGCACGGATAAGGTTAGAAAGAGAGGCACCATTAAAAGTAGCATAAGGAAGTTAGTTGAAGAATATTATTTAAATTTAGCATTATAACAAGTACCTACCACAGTCCATATTGAAGAGTTCTCGCACTCCGTCATGGCATACGTTCGCTCTTGTGTTCGGTCAGCGTGATTGTACTACACCGAAACAGACAACGTATACTCCATCGGGCAGCAGCATAACACTCAAAAATGGAGTTAACCATGGTGGGGGTACAAGCTGTTACTTCCGGAATAAGAGTTACCTAACAGTACACCTTTTATTCTTATGGTGTGTACACTTACGGCCTCGATCTATACTTTGCTGCCCTTTTGAACGCGCATTGTGGCCTATTACTAGAAACTTAAAAGGTTTTCATGCGTAAAGATCGCTGTGCGATCATTGTTGTGTAATCCCCCCCCTCCTCCTGAGACATACTGGCATTTCTTTACTCATGTAATTAGCATGCAGTGAGCCGGCATCGGCCATACCACCTCAATATGATGATAACCCTAACCGCTGGTACCTCGTCACAGTGGTGTATGGATTGGTAGGGCTTATACCCGTCGATTGAACCAAATCCGACAGCTATCGACGACCTTCTCGGCTTCGGCAGAGTAGACTGCGATTTTTTTTTAACGTTTAGTTTGTTCAGACACAAGTTTTCCATCATCGCGTATGTCGGATTTTATCGTCTTGTTCCTCTCCGCAAGCGAACGTCAAGCGTGAACTTGATGTCAAGGGTAACAGCCAACAACTGAGCCCAGCTACTTTATTTTTCTGTAGTGCAGCAAAGTCTGGGACAGCAACAAGCCACGAAATTCCTTGAAATTTACTTACATGAAAACCAATACTACAAGAGAGAGAACGAGTAACTTCCACGAAGTAGAAGAGAAAGGCGAATAAGAAAACTCGCATCATCATTTGAGGCAACAACAACAACATCTGGCACGTGCGTACGAGCAAACTTTGCCAGCTTCTTGGACAATCCCCACTAGCTCAGAACTACACGACCAATTATGGGCTATCCAGCGGGCCCGGGCAGCGGTGGAAAGGCTATGCCTCACCGCACACAATGCCCGGGTGGCCTGAGCCCGGGCTGGCAACCTCGCAGGTCCTTTTTCCATTAAAGTTTTTTCCGTCCATCCGTCCCACTTGGGGATATGTGCCATAGTATGGGGATCATCATCACCACCATCGCTTAGAACTAGAAGAAGAAATTATTCTCCAGGAGCACCCTCGTCCAGACCTCTGTATTTCCCGAAGACCATACCTTATTTTCGGCCCTGCACCCCCCTCCAACCATTTTATCCGGTACGTGAAGTTCGAGCAGAATGTGTGCTTTAATTTATGAGCACCTAATTATTAGTTTATCGCTGCTGGTGATTTGTTTGGTTGAGCGTCGTAACACCAGCGCGGAGAGCGACGGTCAAGGCTCACCAAGGACGGAATTGCTCTGCAGATGCGAGGAGCGTTGCAAAAGAATGTCGAGCTGGTTTGCCGAGTTGAAATTATGGCATCGCTATATTGCTTCGTTTACATTAGGGCCTTTAGTTTTTGCGCATCCAAAGTTAGGGTATGCATACCGCCGTGCTTACGAAAGAACGCAAAGGGAGTACAAAAAGAAAAATGAAAAGCGAAGCTTGGATTCTTGCGTACGCAACACCGTTTGGGTGCGCTATAGTATGTGGATAAAACTCCCAATTAACTCGACGAGCTGACTCGGCCCGACCAGACCGCGTTTGCGTGCATGTAGCCAAGCTGGTTCGGCGAGTCGGCCCGTCCGAACTGACAGAAGTTGCCTCGAGGCTCGCTCGTCTCGACCGGCTTCCGTGCACATGATGAACCAAATGACCAATTTTTGGCCCGACAAGCCGATTTGACCCAACTTTATTAGGCTCATGTGAACAGAAGCGAACACTCGCCTGAGCATTCAACCTTCGTTGATACAGCCCGACCAGCTAATTGTCGGCATGATCCATGTGAGCACTGTAGTCGAGGACTTCAACAAAACGAGGCATTTGTGCAAGTTAGTGCAGAGTCATCGTTGCTCCTATTGCAACGTGATTCAATAAGCAAGAACTAATGGTGAAACTAAACGAGATAATTGCATTATTACTGAGCACAATAACGAAACCGGATATAGTGCGAGGTGCGGCATCCCACTATAAAAGCTCCATGGAGCGTTTGTCATTTTTATTTATCCAGTACTGTCCTTAGGTGACAAAAGCGGATTTTTTCTTTTTTCTTTTTGCAATAATGCTGGGTTTGCATTTGGTCTCTTACAAGCCCAGCACTTAATAATATTTTTTTCTGTGTGTGTCGTGTGAGCAGGATGCTAGAAAACAACTGGAATGATTGTGTGATAAATGTATTAAAACGAAACTTTTTTGCGAACCCTCCCATACTTGGTGACAGTGTTCGTATTGGCAAATAGCTCAAGACAAGGAAGCACGGGTATAACGAGTCCACTTATATAGCCACTATAGCCCCACAGTTGAGCCATGGACCGGCTCTGTCCCCTACAGAATTACGCGATGAAACAACGAAATGTACCTAAATTTCGTCGCTGCTACGAGTATACACATTCTAGCGCACGATTCCTTTAGTAAGACGACGCTTTCCTCTTTCTTTCTCTTTCTTTTCTCCTTTCTTCCTCGAGGTTTTGTCCAACTGACCAGTCGCATTATCATCGAGGTGTACAAGTGGGCCTGATACCGGACACAGTATAATAGTAAAGTTGCAATTTGGCAACAGCGGATGCGCTGAAATTTTTCGGGGATGTAGCCGGAGGGTTAAACCTCATGTTTCTGTTACCCAGATATTTTGCAGTTTGCTCTTGTTCCCCTGTCACGCCTTTACTAGTATATATGCAGGAGAAATAACAACTGTTATAATTAATTTCTACAAGAACCGATCCCATGCTGAAACACTGCCAGCATTTTCTGTTATCTAAGAATGTCAAAACGACAGGACACCCAATCGATACGCTTAGTCACACACAATACTAGAATCCGGATTCGTCTTTGACCAAGCTCTCATGTAGTGTCCGTTACATTTCTCACTGGTAAATTCTATGTTGCGATATGCGGTAACAATGAAAGTGCTCGAAAACTATGTTTACTATCTGTGTTTTTTTTCCATAGTTTATTATATGCTTTTACCGCCGTCCAAAGTTGCCTGCGTTGCCAAGAACGGGCAAACGCGTCCAAACCAGCTTTTGGCATCTTACTTTTTTTTTCCTTCCTTGATAAGATTGTACTTATCTTACTATTTCATTACACTGTAGGGCTACGTACCATCATCTATTCCTTTTTGTACAATAATCTTCGTAACCGCTTCTGTGTGACTGCAGCGAACTACAAATGCATTTTATACCAATGAGATTCTCTCATTCGCATTCTCTCAGACAGGTATTTCCTTTCTCGCCACACTTCGGACCTCTGTCATAAAAATAAATGCATGATGCACAGTGGAATCAAACCTGTGCCTTTGAGCACATCATCCCAGTGCTCTAACCACTAGGACATTTTTTTTTTTTTTGTCTTTGTATATTGCCGGGAAAACTCAATGGACATAAGTAACTGAGGTTCTTTAGCGCACAAAAAGGGACGAAAGACAGTGGCAAGACGAGGACACAGCGTCTTGCCACTGTCTTTCGTCCCTTTTCGTGCGCTAAAGAACCTCAGTTATGGAATACCAACACGCCCTAACCTACGCTCTTTCAAGGGACATAAGTACACTCAAGCAGAAATTCCAAAGGAATTGCAACAAGCTTCGGAGGCCAGCCCAACGACCGGACGCATACTCCTCTCAGGCCAAAGGCGGTTTCAGACGTTGGCGTCTGCGTCACACGCCAGTTTCTAGCTTTGAGGCGCCATGTTGGGCTGCACCGTCTCCGGATTCGGCCCACATTCCCCAGTGCTTTCCACGTAACAGCTAACGTCACGTAGAAACTGTGCGACGCTGCACCGCCGTCATGATCGTCATAGGTCGAACAGGTTTTAACATTTCATCGCCGGAATGGAAATGCCATCGTCCTTTTAACATAGACCATATAACATAGACATAGTATAGACTGTAGAACACATAGTCGCTGATGGCGTCACAATCCGTGTTTCTCTCGCTTACGTCTCGTCCAGTGTGTATGTATAACGCAGCAATCGGCATGCCGTAAGGTCGTGTCAAATGGCCTGTTTAGAAATCATACCGTCGACGTCACACGATCGCCGTCAGACTCGTCACCGTCTTCTTGCTGCAGTCATCACACACACGCTCGCGTCAGGCACATATCTGTTCATCTGAACACAAACGCGTTGGTCCACTTCGTCCCGCTATGCGTAACACCAAACGAGCCCATACCAGCAAAATCATAACAATGATTCCTACAGTATGTGGAATGTGCTTTATTTCTTTTTCTGTTTCTTTTTTTTTCTAGCGCAAAGGCTGTACACAGAATCCTTTATAGTAACGCAGACTTTAATGTTGAAAAACAGCGCAGTAGAGGCTAAGATGTTATTGTACAGCTATTTAAAAGAATTGAAACACATTGTCACATCCTTACAAGATCCTACGACAGCCATCCGATGTCACCTGGGAGATTCCTGCGGCCTGCCCGGGTGCATGCATCGTCGGTTCTGCCAAAAAGTGGCGGTATCGCCCGAAAGGCGAAGCATTGATGGCGATAGCAAAGCTTTAGACTGCCCGACGTAAGGTTCGTATATTTATCGGTAGTGTAAATAGCAGTAAACATTAAAAATTAAACTAACAAATACGGGGTCACGCGCGCAGGGAAACATGAACAGGTCCCTCTCGATGACCATGAGCACTCGCTGTCACAACGCTGGCGTCATGATCGCGTTACCTCTCGCTTCAACATAGCTTGCTATGTTGGGGAACCAAACTCTCTTTATACTCTCCTCTCCTCTAAAAAGGGCAGGTATTGATCACGGTGATAAAGATTGTTACAGAGGCCCGCTAGTAACTGTCCGATGCAAACGCGGGGCAGAAGGCGTGTTGGAACAGGAATCAAGGCCAATATAAAGCACACATTTTGGCCATATTTGCGATGTATTTAGACGATGTTGATTTCGCGTTGGCCATTTACACCTGCTCATACACTGGCTACACACACTACAGCTCTTTCCAGTGATAATTTGATTCAGACCTTTGACTCGAGTCCTGTCTCACAACAAAATTCTTAATTTTCAACAACTGATGGAGGATTACTTGTCGCAGGTTGCACAGCCTTCCTGCATTGTTCGGACCAGCGATGATGGAGAATGCGAAAGGAGACGGCACTGCAGAAGGCGCTGCATCGCCGAACCGAGCCCAGCCGCAGAAGCAGCAGCAAGAGAAGGCAGGCGATCGCAGGGCATCCGTAGTGGACCAAGGGCATGAGTCCGCCAACATTTCAGCCCCCTATCTGCCTAGGGCCCTGTCCATGATGGGTATATCGGTTCTGCCTATAGCCTACTGCCTCTTATCCATCATATTCGCCGAGATTGTGAAGCCGCAAGAGCAAACGTGCAACTCAGAAAGGTGTCAGGCCACCACTGAGTACATCAAGCGCAGCATCGACGAGCGTGTCAGGCCATGCTCCGACTTTTACGAGTTCGTCTGCCGCGGATGGGAACACTCGTACACGACAGATTCTTCCTCCACCGTGACGCTGGTCAACCTTTCAGCGTACATGCCCAGTGGAACAAACCACCCACCCAACATTATCAAGGCCATCTCGTTCCATCAGTCTTGCGAGGCTTCCTTCGTGGGGCCCATGGACTCCAGCATAGACGACATCAAGAATTTTCTGATTAATGACCTGCGTTTCAACTGGCCGACAGCACTGCCGAGTATGACCACACAGGAGTTTTACAGGATTCTTGTGGAGGTTCAGCTGTCCTACCTCATAAACCCATTCGTCGTCTTGAACTTCGACAGTGGCATGACCACTATGAGGCTGGCGATAGAGGGCCGCTACCACCCCTGGTACTTGAGCTACACTTCCACCGCGAATATTGATTTCCGCTGGCACCTCGTCAACGACGTGCTGAGCGCCGTATTTCAGCAGACGCTGCCCACAAGCGCAGTCACGGACATAACAGACATGGAAGACAAGCTGAGCGCTGTAAAAACGGGGCATGACGAGCTATTGGTTGTTAGGATGAGGGTGCTGTCGCAGAATTCCTTCAGAAACGGCTGGGAGCTCATGCATGCGCTCGGGAACTATTTCGGTAGCGCGCAGAAGCGGCTGCTCAGCAACAAGGTGGTCTTTCGCATCTCTGATGTCACCGGTCTGAAGAAGACGCTAACGTTTATGAACGATGCCAGTACCTTGCCAGCTATGGCCAGTTATATGGTCTGGGTGATCATAGAGACTCTCGGCCGACGGACGAGTCCGGCACTTCGCAAGGTCATGACGGACCCTGCTAGGAGTCCGAA
Source organism: Dermacentor andersoni (assembly GCF_023375885.2). Taxonomy (NCBI): domain Eukaryota; kingdom Metazoa; phylum Arthropoda; class Arachnida; order Ixodida; family Ixodidae; genus Dermacentor; species Dermacentor andersoni. The sequence goes on from NC_092817.1 coordinate 19,012,619, forward strand.
GCACACTAACGTGACATACCACGTTTTTCGCAAGGACGTGTGCCACTACGAGACCTATCGCCTCTTCGCCTTGGTGCTCGACCGCTACATGTACCAAACGTTCGACAAGACGACCATTTCCGATTTGGAAAATATCGTAGGTAATGCCAAGCGTTACATGAGGGCTCAACTCGAGGATCTGCACTGGATGGACGCGAAGACCTTGCGCGAAATGCAAGCCCGCATTCGTCATCTCGTCACTGAAGTGGGCATACTGTCGCGATTCAGGTACGCGGATGTCGAGGAACCCTACACCCGGCTGCCGGATATCGACAGTTCCATTTCCTTTACGACCCTGTACGTCAGTGTGCTGGATGCCTTGAGCCAGTCTCTACGAGCGAAGGCCTACCGGTATATCTACCCGCGTAACATGTGGTCGATTGTACCGACCGTTCGCCACGTCTATTCCCACAACGTGCTATTTATACCTTTGTCCGTCTTTATGACCCCTCTCTTTGGTACCGAAAACTTTCCTACGGCGTTGATGTACGGTCATCTCGTGACTCAGATAACGCACGCAATCTACTACGACGGCTATTATAGCCACAAGTACCGAGCTACAGAGACATGGAACCTGCCGACCGAACGCAAGTTCCGCATGTACATGAACTGCTACAACGACGCGTACAGCAACGTCACCTATCAACTGAAGGACCCTGCGGAAAGCTTTTTCCGTTCTGGAGCTTTGGTCAGGGCCTACCAGATGTTCAGGACCGACCAAGAAGGCTCCAGTAACTATGTGCTCCCCGCAGTCGAGCTCACGCCTGTTCAGCTTTTCTTCGTGGGTAGCTGCCTAGACTTGTGCGTTAGAAACGACGAGGAAAGGGTCATGCGCAAGGCGCTCTGCAATTGGCCTATGCGACGCACCAAGATTTTCCAGCAGGCCTTCAAGTGCTATCACAATGATGCGCTAACGCAACTCCGGGTCAACTGCTCAGGGCTCCTCAAAGCCATCAGCTCCCGCTATTACAACGTGTCTATCGAGACAAGCTTTCGGTGCTCGGACGTATAGCGTGGCGTATATACCGTGCGATGTAGCTTCTCGTGCTTATATGACATTGATTCAGCTGCCTTTATTTTAGAAGCTATAATGTGATTGCGTGTGTGTGGCTGTCACTGTGAAGTCAAGGTTGCGTGTTTAAAAGTGTTTAGTTACGACTACATTATATAATCTACGTAAGCCTGTCTCAGCAACGCGCGTGCTCTCATCGGAGCCACCTGTTCGACCGGGGTGCGTCCTTGGTACAACTTTCGGAAATATAGAAAACTGTTTGTTGAAAAACAACGAAAATATGAATGAATGGATGAATCTTTCAATGGGCGATGGGATGACTTCGTTGGTTAAAAAGATTGTTTGTGAGAGAAAGAGAGGGCGGATTCCAATCAGGAGCCGTATTCTGGATATTGTCGTATTCCGCCATATTCTCAAATTCGCCATCTTGTCGCTATCATTGGGCCAGAGGGCTGCTACAGTGTCTCTGCTATTGGCTCAAATCGCCGCCATACGGAATTTGAGAATGTGGCGAAATTTGGCGATGTCCAGAGTAGAAGTGCACGGCTTACCCTATAGATGCTGGGGTCTATATATGGATGATGCCGACATATATGAAGAAGTGCGACAGCATAAGCAGCGCTAACAATTCGCTCTTCTAGCGACTCAGTTGTTGAGAGAGCAGTTCGATCTTCGAATGACTTCACGTTCAGATTATGCGAAAGCTGTTGTCTCAACTATTCCATGTACTATCTTAATGGGGCCCTCACCAGGCCTCATTGCAAATTTTGGTTATGCATTGATTCTTCATATTTATTTGCATTCTCTTTGAAATGGAGCAGCGACAAATAGTCACCAAGACTGTTTGATTTAGTCCGCTTTTACTATGTCTATTGCAGTCTCGCATTTTGCCTATCTCTCCTTTCTTTTCTTTCTACATTAAATAATTTATCTCTCTATTGTGCAGTTATTACCTATGACTGTAACTAATCCGGTGCTATCAATATGTTGCCTACATTTCAAGTGAAGCTTTCTTTGCGAAACCACTCTTCAGGTTTTTTTGACCGTGACTGCTAACTGCGTCTGCGGTCTGCTTCAAAGCGAAATTTATAGAATCTTGCATCCTTTTAAAACCTATGTACTGCTATCTTGCTGCGTGTATTTGTGGATATATATAGGAAGGTTATATGAAGGTACCCACGAAGTGGTTCCACACCAGTTTCCTGCTGTGGAAACAAACAATTGTACTCCCAAATTAGGTAGCGTACAATATTGGGGCGAACCAGGCCATTGATATTGCCATCCGGACGATGAATGAATGAATGAATGAATGAAAATGAACTATTGGCAGGTTGGCTCATTAGCCTAAGTAGGGAAAGGGATGGCAAGAGCATAAAGAGCATAAACAAATAAACAAAATAAGTGAAGGTGGAGTGGTCACAAAAGTACAATGAACGAATTGTGGGGTTTTACATGCCAAAACCACGATTTGATTATGAGGCACGCGTTGTGGGGGACTCTGGATTAATTTTGACCACCAGGGGATCTTTAACGTACCCCCAATGCATGAGACATGGATGTTTTCGCATTTCGCTTCCATCGAAATTCGGCCGACGATAATGGAAGAGAGAATAGTCTAGAGGAATTTGAAATTCCGCAAGTAACGCCGGAAGAAGTAAAGAAATTAAGCTTTGGGAGCTATCCAAAGGGGGAAGGCAGCTGGGGAGGATCAGGTAACAGCATATTTGTTGAAGGATGGTGGGCAGATTGTTCTAGAGAAACTGGCCACCCTGTATACGCAATGCCTCATGACCTCGAGCGTACCGGAATCTTGGAAGAACGCTAACATAATCCTAATCCATAAGAAAGGGGACGCCAAAGGAGGAGGAATGAACGTTTATTGTAAGAAACAGCGAGAAAGTGTCCTTTCTTCGCCCTAGGTGGGCGGCTCTCTTAGTCCAGAAAGCCGTTGGCTAATGCTGCAGCCCGGGCCCGGTCCACCAGACTTTGCTGATCTTCCAGGCTCTGTGCCTTTAACATTGCCTCCCACGTTTCTTCGATCGCTTGTAGCGGTTCTGAGGCATCATCTTCACTGTTTTTCTCGCGGTGCGGGCACACCAACACCATGTGTGGGAGCGTGTCTGGTACGTCACAATACCGGCATAGGTATGAGAATTTGGTGGGGTGCATTCGGTGCATGATAATTCCATGTACATACGTATTTGTTTGTAGTCTGCGGAGGGCGGTGGCTTCTTCCTTGCTTAATTTTGGATGAGGTGGAGGATATTGTCTTCTTTCCAGTCGGTAATGTTGCAATATTACGGCGTAGTTGATGGGAATGTCTTCCACCCTCGTCGCTTTCCGGAGACCGTGCGGCAGGAAATCCCGGCTGGTATGCTCTCGGGCGACAGCATGTGCTGCATCGTTTCCTGCCAGGTGTTCGTGGCCTGGGGTCCATGCGACGTAGGTGTCGGGTAGTTCTTGGCGTCTTGTTATTTCTTTGAGAATCTTTACTGCTGCGGCAGAAATTCGGCCTTTTCGTAAGTTTCTACATGCCGTTTGCGAGTCGCTCAAGATGATTGCTGTGTCTTTGCATGTGGCGATGCCGAGGACGATGGCCACTTCCTCCGCCGTTTCTGGATTTCTGGCCGGTATGGTGGCAGCGATTAGCTCCTTCCCTTGGTTGTTGGTCACGGTAATTGCGTATGCTCTTCTACCTGGGTATTTTGCCGCATCTGTATATCTCGTGTTGGGGTTCTTTGAGTATTTCTCGCTAAGCGCTCTAACTCTTGCTTGTCTTCTGTCTTTGTGGTATGTTGCATGCATGTTGCGAGGTATTGGAGCGACTGAGATAGAGTCACGAAGAAGTGGCGGCAATCGGGCTTTCGCGTCTGAGTCTGCTATGAAGCTTTCGCAGTATGCGAGCTTGCGAAGTACTGCTCTGCCTGTTTGAGTCAGCTTAAGGCGTTCCAGCTGGCTGGCTCTGTGCGCTTCGCTCATTTCTTCCCAGGTGTTATGGAGGCCAAGTTTGAGGAGTGCCGTGGTTGAGGTCGTACTGGGGAGTCCTAGTGCGCTCTTGATTGCTTTTCTGATGATGATGTTGAGTTTTTCAATTTCAGCTTTCTTGAGGAGTAGATATGGGGTGCCATATGTGATCCGGCTTATAAGGAGTGCTTGGATTAATTGGACGGTTTCTTGTTCTTTCAGTCCTCTCCTTTGGGTAGTTATACGCCGAATGAGATGGGTTACTTGTGTTAGGGTCTTCTGAAGCTTCGGAAGTGTAGCTGCCCCAGAACCGTCTTTATGTATTGTGAGGCCAAGGACGCGGAGGGAGCCAACTTGAGGGATATCGATTCCATTGAGTCTGACGTTGGGATCTGGAGCGACGTAGGCTGGTGGTCTTCCCCGGGTCCTTGCCTCGAGTATAAGTAGCTCTGATTTTTCGGGGGCGCACTGGAGACCGCATTTTGAGAGGTACTGTTCTATCTGATCGATTGCCTCTTGGAGAGTAGTTTGCTGTTGGCCGGTTGTGGACGCTTTTGTCCATAACGTTATATCGTCGGCGTATATTGCATGGCTTAAATCTTCGATGCCATCGAGTCGTTGTGGGAGCTTAATCATTGCGAGATTGAACAGCAAAGGTGAAATGACTGACCCTTGTGGAGTTCCTTTGTTGGGCATTTCGAACTTGTCGCTTCGTATGTTGCCTATATCCACCGTAGCCGTGCGATCTTTGAGAAAGTCGTGTACGTATTGGTAGGTCCGGATTCCGCAGTTTGTATCTTGGAGATTTTGGAGGATTGCTTCATGCTTCACATTATCGAAGGCTCCTTTTACATCTATTGTTAAAATGGAGAATTTTTTGTGGCGTTCTAGGTGGTCCAAGAGGTCTTCCTTGAGCTGTAGTAGTATATCTTGTGCTGAGAGGAGCTGTCGGAAGCCAAACATTCTGTCGGGCATGAGTCCTGAGTCTTCGAGGTATGTGGTGAGGCGATCGTGAACCATGTGTTCGAGCAGCTTTCCAGCGCAGGAAGTAAGGGAGATTGGCCGTAGGTTGCTGATTTGTAGTGGCTTGTTGTGTTTTGGGATCATAATTACTTTTGCGTGCTTCCATTCTGCTGGGAGCACACCTTTTTCCCAGCAGTTATTCATGTACTCGAGGAGTCCATTTAGGGCCTTGTCTGGGAGGTTTCGTAGGATCTTGTTGGTCACCTTGTCATTTCCTGGCGATGTGTTACGGGTCAATTTGGCAAGGGCGGCATGGAGTTCAGGAAGCGTGAAAGGGCTATCGAGGGTGAGATTCGGTTCGCCTTTGTACGGTCGGGGATCGGTAACCTTGGGGGCATTGTCTCCGACAAGCTTATGCTTGATTTCTTCCAGAATTTGTTTGTCTGTTCCTGGATGGGAGTTAATGATTTTCTTGAGGTCATGTCCTTGCTGGGTCTTGGTTCTGGTGGTAGCTAGAAGGGCTCGCAGTATATGCCAGGTCTTCTTCGTGCTGAGTGTGCCTTGAAGTTGGTCGCACAGTTTATGCCAATTCTGCCTGCTGAGCTGATCTCCGTATTCTTCTGCTTGCTTTGTTATGTGAGCGATCCGTCTCTGCAGTTTGCGGTTAAGTTTCATCTTTTTCCACCGCCTCAGCAGTCCTCTTCTGGCATCCCAAAGATGTAGGAGGTGAGAGTCTACGGCTGGCGTGTCCATCGTGAGTTGGATGACTTTAGTGTGCTTCTCCGCCGTCTTGACCACTTCGGTGAGCCACTCTTCAATGTTTTCGATGTTTTCTTCTATGTCATGTTCTCGGAAGGCCTTCCAATCCGTCAGCTTTGCCGTTCCTGTTCTACTCGGCTTCTTATGGTGCAGGATTTCAAGCTGGAGGATGTGGTGGTCGCTGCCGAGATTTTCTTCCAGTCGGGTCCATTCCGCCTTGGATATTCCTACTGTAAAGGTGAGGTCGGGATTTGTATCCCTGGACACACTGTTGCCTATTCGGGTCGGTAGTTTAGGATCATTCCAGAGGGTGAGGTGATTTTGTTGCGCCGAATCGTGCACTCGCGCTCCTTTCTTGGTCGTGTGCTGGTAACCCCATGCTGTGTGGGGGGCATTAAAATCCCCCATTATTACGAGTTTATGTCCTTTAGTTAGTTTTCTGGCTTGCGTGATGAAGTTTACAAAGTCGGATAACGGATCCTTGGGTGGGCTATATAAGCATAGTACGTATAGTCTTTGGTGTGTCTTCTTCTCAGGTAGTACTTCGACTAGGGTGTGTTCCACGGTTGTTCCCTGAATTGTGTGATCCTGCGTGGTGAGATTTTTCTTCGTCAGGATGGCTGTTCTGTGAGATCCGGTGTGTGTATCATATCCTTGTATGCGCAGATTGGTGTAATAAGTTTCTTGGATAGCGATGATATCTGGTTGTTCCAGTTTGGTCAGTTCTTGGAGGTTTGTTCTTTTGCTTCGGATAGAGCGACAGTTCCATTGCCACAGCTTCATTGGGAGTTGTGGTAATCTCTTCTTGGTATTACTCGCCATCTTGTTCGATATCGCTCTCTTCGCCCCGGGCCATGGATTCCGGTCTGGCTGCATTGTGGAGGTCTTTACGTGCTTTCTTGCGAGCCGTGTCGGTGTTGTTGAGTAGCTTTTCTACTGTGGCTTTCGTTACGTGGTTCTGCTTGGCATAGGACATGAAGTTGCTGAGGTCTTGGAGGGTAGCATGGATAGGGGCCAGCTGAGCGGTGATGTGTTGCAGGAGCTGTTGTGTTATCTCCTTTGCAAAAGTGGCCATGGCCTCCTGTATCTGCTTCCGCACCTCCATTGTTACGATTTCCTTGATTCTTTCATCCGTAAGGGGCGGTGGGATGTTTGGCATTCCTTGAGGTTTCGAGGCTTGATTGGCGGTGTTTTGTTCTTTGCACCTTTGTATGAGCTTGTCAATGAGGGCTTGCTGATTTTGGAGTTGTGCTCGCAGGTCTCGTTCGGTTTCCGTGGGTTCTTGTGCTCGTGTGTTTCCTCCTGCAGCGTCCGCATACGTGACTCGCTTTTGTGGGTTGCGTGTACGGGATCCAGATCGTGATCTTGACCGGGGTCCATCGTTTGCTTGACCACTTGTTGATTTGGAGTCACTTCTGGATCTGCGTGGACTCTGTAGTGAGGTACTGCTTGATTCGGATAGTGCCGGAAAGTCTGAGTCTGAATTTGAGTTCCATCTGCGTTGCTGCTCTTGGATCTTGTTTTCCCATTGCAGTCTGATCTTGTACGGTGGTGGATTTGGCTTCAGTTTATGTCGGCACCCCTTCCCTGCTGTCTCATGGGGTTGTTGACAAATTTTACAACTGGGTTGGCAGTCATGTTCTTCCGGTTGATTCTCCATCCCGCACATGTAGCAGAAGTAGATAAGGGGTTTCGGGCAGATATCTTGCCGGTGCCCTAGTTCTCCGCAGGTTCTGCAGTATTGCACAGATTTCCTGTATGGTTTGCAGTGGTAGTCACAGCATTTATATATGATGTTGTATGGGACGTGCGGTCCGTCGAAGTAGATGAGTGCTGTTGACGATCTTCCCAGCATGCGTGCTGCGAGAACCGTGTATCTTGCGGATACTCGTAGCCCCTGCAGTAGTTCTTCTTCGCTCGTGCCTGGCGGGATGTTGTAGATTACGCCTTTGCTGATGCCCTCTGGGGTCCTGACATGTGCTTTGACTTCGTAAATGGACCCTCCAAGCTGGATGTTGGTGATCTTGAGGAGCATGTCGTACGCTATGTCTTTGTTTGGTGTACTTGCGATTATTATATTCTCGGCATGTTGCACTTGAATCCGGATGTTGTCGTAGAAGTCTTTCTGGGACAACTTGCTAGCTCGGCCGATGGCATGTGTCACTGCCACCAATGTCCATTTGGAGAGTTGTAATCCCGCCTTAGGTCTGTAGATGATCTTCGTGTCGTCCACTGGCAAAGGCGGAAGTCTCGGTTTTCTATAATGTGGCACGTTTCCCGCAATAGGTGTTGTTGCTCCGGCTTGCTGCGTTCGTAGTTGGTCTGCTTCCTCGGCTGTGGGTGTTGTATGAACCTGGGTCTTCTTGCCTCTCCTCTCCCATGTGTGCCATTTTTCCTGGATGTTTATCGCATTTCCGCTGTTCACGTCATACGTCCACTCCGCTTCCAGTTGTTGTTGCTCTTGTATCGTCTCCACCTGCATTTCAATGCTGTTGTTTTTCTGGCTCAGTTCTCGTGCACTTGCTGCGTCGGATGCGTCAGTCATTGGTACACAGTGGCAGCGCCGAGTCGCTCTCGAAGAGAGCGAGCGGCGGCTCACGAGCGCTCACGAGCCACGGGATACGCTCCGCGGGTCACGGGCCACGCGCGTTCGGCTGGTCGCTTAGCCTTGTAGGGTTAGCTCCGTTAGCGTAGCGTGAAACCTTCAAACGGCAAAAAATGACGAGAATTCCACGTACCGCTCATAAACTTGATATCCTCCGGTACCTCTTCCCGTGCCGCTTCCGTCGATGCCACAGTTTCGATGAATAAAAGCAGGTGTCCGGAAAATTGCCGAAAAATGCAGGAGCCCATGCGAAGTGCCGGACGCCAAAGACTTGAAAAATTATAGACCGATCAGCTTACTGTCAGTTGCCTACAAACTATTTACTAAGGTAATCGCAAATAGAATCAGGAACACCTTAGACTTCTGTCAAGGTCAAGCAAAGGACCAGGCAGGATTCCGTAAAGGCTACTCAACAATAGACCATATTCGCACTATCAATCAGGTGATCGAAAAATGTACTGAATATAACCAACCCTTACATATAGCTTTCATTGATTACGAGAAAGCGTTTGATTCAGTCGAAACCTCAGCAGTCATGGAGGCATTAAGGAATCAGGGTGTAGACAAGCCGCATGTAAAAATACTGAAAGATATCTATAGAGGCTCCACATGCACCGTAGTCCTCCATAAAGAAAGCAACAAAATCCCCCCCAAAAAAAGGCGTCAAGCAGGGAGATACGCTCTCTCCAATGCTATTCACAGCGTGTTTACAGGAGGTATTCAGAGTCCTGGATTGGGAAGAATTTGGGATAAGAGTTAATGGATAATACCTTAGTAACTTGCGATTCGCTGATGATATTGCCTTGCTCAGTAACTCAGGGGACCAATTGCAATGCATGCTCGCTGACCTGGAGAAGCAAAGCAGAAGGGTGGGTATAAAAATTAATCTGCAGAAAACTAAAGTAATGTGTAACAGTCTCGGAAGAGAACAGCAGTTTACGATAGGTAGCGAGGCACTGGAAGTCGTAAGGGAATACGTTTGCTTAGGACAGGTAGTGAATGCGGATCCGGATCATGAGACTGAAATAATCAGAAGAATAAGAATGGGCTGGGGTGCGTTTGGCAGGCATTCTCAGATCATGAACAGCAGGTTGCCATTATCCCTCAAGAGAAAAGTGTATAACAGCTGTGTCTTACCAGTACTCACGTACGGGGCAGAAACCTGGAGGCTTACGAAAAGGGGTTCTACTTAAATTGAGGACGACGCAAGGAGCTATGGAAAGAAGAATGATAGGTGTAACGTTAAGCGATAAGAAAAGAGCAGATTTGGTGAGGGAACAAACGCGAGTAAATGACATCTTAGTTTAAATCAAGAAAAAGAAATGGGCAGGACATGTAATGAGGAGGGAAGATAAGCGATGCTCATTAAGGGTTACGGACTGGATTCTAGGGGAAGGGAAGCGTAGCATGGGGCGGCAGAAAGTTAGGTGGGCGGATGAGATTAAGAAGTTTGCAGGGACAACATGGCCACAATTAGTACATGACCGGGGTAGTTGGAGAAGTATGGGAGAGGCCTTTTCCCTGTAGTGGGCGTAACCAGGCTGCTGCTGCTGATGATGATGATGAAAATCGGCCACCGCGACCGGGATTTGATCCTGCCACCTCCTGCTTAGCAGCGGAACACCAGAGCCGCTAAGCCACCGCGGCAGGTAAATATATTAATAAATAACGGGATGGGAAAGGAGAGTGGGACCGGCCATGCGTTATCAAATCAAACGCTTTATTTGTCCATTCGTCCAGCGTCAGTATTGACTGCTCGTACTTTTGACGCTATGAAACGCAGAGCATCCCCATAGCAAATGCCGTATGTTTGGCCTCGCTGTTGTCTTGCACAAGGGCCAGCCAAGTACAAACTCGGTGATTGTCATTTTCTCGCTTGCTCTTCTTTGTGCACCTGCCAACGTGAACGTCCGGCGTAAGGGCGAAACCAGTGCGGGCTTTGTGTTCTACTACTCGACAACCCACCAGCAAGCCTCAAGGCTGCTAAGAACGGCCAGCTGCAGGGCAAGTTTTGCCGGCCAGTTGCGACAGTGGCCGCAACTTTCCTGGAGCACCGCCGCCAACCTCTAGCCACGGCGTGACTAAGTCGACTTTGTGTCGGGAACAATACGCGCGTCCTTCCCTCTCCATCGCTTCAGTTAGGATGGGTTTGACGAAGCAGGCTTTGTGCTGAAACCGCCACCCTTACGCTCTAGCCTCGTCGCCGTTGTGACTGAATGAGTTCGGCGGGCCAACTATTGTTACCGAACCCACCAACGCGGACCTGATCTGATATGAGTGGGGGAGTTGCCGCGGAACGTCGTCGGAGACCTCTTCACACGCGCCGACCAAGACGCAAGACAATGCTACCCGAGTGCGCTGCGAGGGTCCGCTCCGAGTTCTACGAAATTCGTGTGATGTCGGTTTTGGATCGAGAACCTGTGTGTGTGTGTGTGTGTGTGTGTGTGCGTGCGCGTGTGCGCGTGCGTGTGTGTGTGCGTGCGGGGCGTGCGTGTGTGCGTGTGTGCGTGCGTGCGTGTGTGCGCGTGTGTGTGTGCGTGCGCGCGCGCGCGCGTGCGTGCGTGCGTGCGTGCGTGTGTGTGTGTGTGTGTGTGTGTGCGTGTGCGCGTGTGCGCGCGTGCGTGTGCGTGTGCGTGTGTGTGTGCGTGTGTGCGCGTGTACGTGTGTGCGCGTGTGCGCGTGTGCGCGCGTGTGTGTGCGCGCGTGTGTGTGCGCGCGTGTGTGTGCGCGCGCGCGCGTGCGTGCGCGCGTGTTTGTGCGCGTGTGTACGTGCGTGTGTGTGTGTGTGTGTGTGTGTGCGTGTGCGTGTGCGCGTGTGTGTGTGTGTGTGCGTGCGTGCGCGTGTGCGTGAGTGCACGTGTGCGCGCGTGTGTGAGTGTGTGCGCGCGCGTGCGTGCGTGCGTGTGTGTGCGCGTGTGCGCGTGCGTGTGCGTGTGTGTGTGTGTGTGTTTGTGTGTACGCGTGCGTGCGTGCGTGCGTGTGAGTGCGTGTGAGTGCGTGTGTGTGTGTGCGTTGTGCGTGCGTGTGTGTGTGTGTGCGTGCGTGCGTGTGTGCGCGTGTGTGCGTGTGTGTGTGTGTGTGCGCGCGCGTGCGTGCGTGCGTGCGTGGGTGTGTGTGTGTGTGTGTGTGTGTGTGTGTGTGTGTGTGTATGTGTGCGCGTGCGTGTGCGTGTGTGCGTGTGTGTTTGTGTGCGTGTGCGTGCGTGCGCGTGTGTGTGTGTGTGTAAACCGTCCCGCGGAGAGGCGGCGTGTTTACGATGACGACGAACGTTTCCGTCCCCTTGGAATCGGGGAAGGACCGAATGTTTATAAACGGCTGTTGTACGGATGCTCGATACACTTTCTTAAGCAGTCATGTTAGACTGAGACAATCTCTCAAGCAGTCGTGTTAGACTGACGTACTTTCTCTCGCAGTCATGCTAGACTGATGAACTGCATGTAAATACTGTAAGTAAACCCTTATTCCTCGTTCTCGATGAGAAACAGCCCTTCCCTTCATCAACGTCCTCAGCGTGGATAAGTTGGACGACGGCATGGGCCAGCTACCTTCTAATTCATGCCGGACCCCAATCTTGACAACTGATTACGAGCGATGGGATTGAGCCCCCAAACCTGACAAGGCCTAGGATGGTATTACTACTGGGTACTTCATATACTTGCGCAGCTCTTGTCGCGTGGTGCAGGGGATGGCAGTTATTGGTTCCGTCTCTGGTGGTGAAGACAGATGTCGCACACGTGTTCCGGGTGGCGGATAGTGTCTCGTCTCGCATGTCGTCCGGTGTGCGTCTTCGTTACAAGGTGTCTGACATTGGCCGGGGATCCACTGGATTGTGGTTGTGATGTGGTGGTCGCGGTAGGAGAGCGATGCACTCGGTTCGATATTCTCTCAAATGCGATCCTAATTGCTGCGAAATTTCAGCAAATTAAGCACCCACCGCAGTGGCACAGTGACGATGGCGTTGTGACGCTTGGCACGAGGTCTCGTGTTCAAAGTCCCAGCCATGGAAGTTGCATTTCGACGGGGGCACATAATGCAGAAACGCACGCGTGTACTCATATGTATTTAGTTTATGGGTAAAAATTAAACCGGAGCACTTCACTGCGGTCACCCTGATAGCTCATTTTGTAGATTTGGGAAGTAAAATCCCACAATATTATTAGAATCAAAGCAGCGACGAGCACAAGATCTCTTAACGCGAAGCATTATTGGGAACGACCCCTAGATTTCTTCGTCCGTCGGGCCGTCCGGGTACTGTCCTTGTACTGGTTTTGCCCATCGATAGCCTTCTCCAAAATGCGAGCGTCTATGGCGCATCCCGCCCGTCAACGGCTACAGCACGTCGCGATGAGGCACGAAACACAACATTTTTGTTGCCAAAGCAGGGGATACGCAGTGAATAAATGGATTTACGTGGTCACTCTATTCAGAAAGGAAATGTGACCCTATGAGTAGTTTTGGTGGATTTTCCAGTGTACAGCCGAAAGCGTCCACTTTTAAGCGTGGTGGGGGGAATGGCACATTTTGCCCCCTCTCTCCACTTTCGACAATTGGGACAAATTCGGACAAAAGCGGACAAATTCAATATGTCATTTTACATCTTACGTGAATTTGTTACGTTGGTTACAAGGATTTAGCAAAAGTTGTATTTCCCTATTATAATTTTTTTTATATTCACGTGTAACATATCAATTTTGTCCGCTTTAGATGTACTATTATATGCAATTCACAGAATTGTATTATCATTTTTAGTTGTTGAGTTACAGAGTTGTAAACTTGAGTTTCGTTTTCTGAAAATTTTCGATTTTTGCCAGTTTTTAATAAAAAATTGATGACCTAACTCAAAAATTCGAAACCAATAGTCACTAGATTTTAAGTTTTTCTTTTAAATGCAATAAACCTCGTCAAATTAGATGCGGTGATTGCCGAGAAAAACGAATTCTCATTTTACATGTATTTAGATAAGAGCACTCGAGCTAAACCTTTAGCTCGGGCCCAACTCCGATGCGGCATATTGTAAAACGCAAAAACGCTTTTCTGAGATAACCCCTCGACCGAATTTAAAGGGACACTAAAGCGAACCAATAAATCAATTTAGTCTGATAAAGCATTGTTTGAGAACCCTGCAGGCAGTCATTTAAAAAAAAATAGTTTGATTATTAGATGAGAAAATGAAGGTCCAAGTATCAGTATTTGAATTTCGCGCCGAAACCGCAGCGCCGGTACGTCAGCGTGACGTCGGGGATTCCAAAGCATGTTTTCGCATTTCGGCCGCGTTGGCTGAATAAAGGTTCCCGAAACTTGCCATGCTTAATATTTGGTTCCTTTAGAACACAATGTAGTCAATCTGTACCGCTATATATAGTTGGTAGGCCCTAGAAGATACCATCAAAATCCAAGACGTCACAGCCCCCAGGTGCGGGAACTTAAGCAGGCGTCGCCACCCGTATTTCGTTCTTGCGCTTTTTCTGGCTTACCACACGTCTTATCATTGTAAGAGTGGTGTTTTTGTTGTTGTAGAACGGTAATTTACTGATGCAGAAGAAATAATTTTTCACTTCAGTGTCCCTTTAATGAAATCTGTTGCATTTGAAAGAGAAAGTTAAAGTCTAGTGACTGTTGGAAGTGGAATTTCGATTTAAGGCCTGAATTTTGTTAAAAGAACTTTTAAGAATTCGAAAGTTCGAAAAAAATATAGACGCACGAAGTTTATAAATAAGTAACTCTGCACCAAGAACAGATATCGCGGTTCTGTAAACGGCTTATATCATTCAAAGCGGACATATTCGATATGTCAATTTATATCTTACGTGAATTTGATATGTTGTTTACCAGAGTTCTGCAAAAGCTGTATTTCCATATTACTGAAATTTTTGTAGACTCGTGTGTAACATATCAATTTTGTCCGCTTTAGATGTACTATCATATGCAATTCACGGAATTGTGACATCATTTTTTCTTGCTGAGTTACAGAGTCGTAAACTTGATAGCTTCGCTTTCTGAAAATTTTCTATTTTTGGCAATTTTAATAAAAAATTCACGACCTAAATTAAAAATTCAAATCCAACACTCACTAGATTTTAAGTTTCTTTTTTTTTTTATATATGCAACAAAACTCGCCAAATTAGGTGCAGTGGTTGCCGAGCCCGAGCTAAAGCTTTCTCTTAAGTCAAGACAAGACAGTCCAAGTTTGTTTCAGCTTTCATAATGGCAGCTGTCGCGGCTGTTCCGGCGGTGGAGGTTAGTGTGTTTTGTAATTTTAACACCATACATAAGAGTCGAAATTGGCTAGGTTCCTTAAGGACAGTGTTGCCAGAATTACTTTATCTTGCATTTGCTTGCAGTTGAGTAATGTCGCAAGGAAACATGGGCCTCACGACAACTTGTCTTTGATGCAGGACCAAGTCCTTAGCTTTCTCGAGTGCACTTTTTGTGGTACAGTATTCGCCGAAATTTTGTTTGCCCACACCATGAAAAGCTTTTGCATCGTATGCGCAACGTAATACATATTCGCTAGGATGCCCACATCACAGGTTTCTGTATATCAAGGTAGTGTGTTATTCTTCTAGAGTTTGGAAGTGCGGCAGTTGATTGCAGTGTTTGGTCTCGTATACGTTCAGAGTCGAAGTACAATTTCGCGCAGGTCTAAACAGTGTATAATAGCGTGTTTTTCTTTATTATCAGTTAGTGATCGAGGTAACCACAGATACTGCTCCCGCAGACGTTTAATGGTACGCCAAATTCTTATTTTTCAGGCCTCCCGAAGCACGCTTTCAATGCGTGAAAAAGCTATGCTAAAGCAGGAGATAAACAAAAGACACAATGGAAACTTCTCTGCTGGGTACGTTCCTATCTTTGAGAATTCGCTGCACAAAACTGGTTTACGGGGTCGGAAAGCATTTCTCTTCTATGGCTTGGTGGTGGGACTCTTCGTTGTTTCTCTCGCCAACCTTGCGGTAAGCTCTTGTCTTTGCCACCACTTGCACGAGTTATTCCTTGTCCCTCTCTGTGTGCGATTTCGTGCTTGTATGTGGAGTAGTTTGTGCAGCGCCTGTGGCATCATACGTGGTGCAGATACGTGTGCACATTCTGCTCTAGTCAAGTCGATCTGTGACGAATGACTTCGTAGCTGAACACCTCTTATGCTGCTTGCCTGTCCTGTTTGGCACTGAGTGCACTCAAACGCCTCCTTTCCTCTTCCCCTACGCTTTCTCCTTATGTTTAATATTGAAATTTATTGTGCCTCTCCACACATCTGGGCATAATATGGTCTTTCTCATCATTCTTTCTACTGCAGTGAGTATTTTAGATATAATGTAATTTTACTGTTAACATCTGTGTTTCCACAAAGTAAGGATGTGAACAGTTTTTGTAAATGGCCTATAATTATTACCCCCCAAATCATATGCTGAAATTTTTTTTAATTGTTCCCCCAACTAATTAGCGTCTTGTTCCCCCAAATCATATGCTGAATTTTTTTTTTATAATTAGCGTCTTTGCCACGAGTACATGTGGTTTGTTCGTTGTGCAAAGTTTATTGTCCGCAAATTGTTACTCAGCTTGATTTGGAATGTAAAGCTTGAGATAAGAAGCTGTTTGCATTATTTATGTTCAGTCATCCACGAAAATGGCTAGCACAAGTGATTGATGACAGGAGCAGCAAAATTTTCGAAACTGTGCTAATCACAACCACATGAAGCCAAGGAAAGCATAAGGGAGTTATTTGTAGTTATTAAATGAAGTGTAGACATAAGTTAAAAAGAAATGAAAATGGACAAAGAAATAACCTGATTTTTGTGCACTTTTATTTTTCTTTACGTTATCATTTCTACATTTCAAATAAAACAAAAAATGTCTTCCCCTATGCTTTCCTTGGTTTCCTTATCTGTTGGCTTCACACAATTGTGATTAAGAAAAGTCAAGCTGCTCAGTTCCCTTCCTTCTCTGCAAAGTGTTGCTGCTCGATCAGAGACTTGCAGAGAGTGGGAATATTGGGTCTGTCGCATTATACAGCATAAGAGAGGCCAACAGAGGTGCACACATAAAATGCTGCGGTTGCCACAAAACATCAGCATGTTGGGCGTGCTTGTGTATGCATCCCTTCTGGTACCTCGACTTGAAAGTCGAAACTGTCCAGTCATCTCGCTGTCAGCATGCTTGTGATTTCAACACCACGCGGCACTATTTCTCTCTCCCGTCATTGGTGGCATGAATTAAATTTTTTTTTTCGTATTACTGTAAATGCAGGATATATAATTGGCAACATAGCCACTTCATTTTTAAAAGAGTTACAAATTATATATATATTTTTTTTCTGTTATAGCTCTTAGACACACTGCAGATTTCAGAACATGGAAAAGCCACATTGTGGCATTTAATTTCACATGACTGGGAGTCTTGGCTGCCACATGCATTACCCTGGTTGCGATTTCGCAGCATGCTTAACTGCTTAGATCTGAATGCAAAGGAATCTTGGGCAGCATGCGAAACTGCAGGCAGAGAGTGTTATAGGAATCATGAAGCAAGCCTGCAGAAATTCACTATTTAGCTTAAATGAAATATTAATGTGGGGCGACGGGTAGGAACTGGTATTATATTTACCTGCAATTTTACATGACATGTGAAACAATGGATAGAAATTTAAATACCTGAATGTGCTGTGTTTTTCATAGTAGTCGGCTACTAAGCATGGTTCCGTAGCCTCAGAAATCGCATCAGTCTCACACGTGTAGGAGAATGTGGAAATGTAAATACATGCCCTACTTTGGTTTTCCTTGCTTGCTTTTCATTCTGGTCTGAAGTATCAATTTTCAGTAGAGTCAGTAGGAAATCTTGACTGACCCGTCATGGTTGCTTAGTGGCTATGCGAGTTGTGCTGCTGAGCTGAAGGTTGTGAGTTTCCTTTTTATTATTATTATTATTGTTGTTGTTGTTGTTGTGAAGCTCTTTGGGTAGTTAGCGTTTGCGACTAGAACGATAGAGAGGCACTCCAAGTGCGATTAAAGCGCTCGGTCATGCCATTAGTCTGTGGATGATATGCAGTGGTGGTGCGATGAATGATGCGGCATTCTTTGAGGAGAGCGTCCATGACGTCGGAGAGGAAGACGGGGCCTCAGTCGCTGGGTAATTCCCTGGGATCTCTGTGGCGAAGGATGATGTGGTGCAGAAGAAACCAGGCGACGTCACGTGCAGAAGCGCTGGACAAAAGGGAAGTTTCCCCATAGCACGTAAGATGGTCGATGGCCACGATTACCCAGCGATTGCCGTCTGATGTGGTTGGTAGAGGTCCCTAAATCTCGATCAAAAGCACGTGCCGGGCAAGGCAAAGGCTGCAATGGGGCGGTTGAATGACGAGGGGGATCTTTACGGCATTTACAAACGAGACAGGAACGGACATAATGACGGATGAATCGATACATCCCCTACCAGAAGTAACGAAGGCATAAGCGCACATATGTCTTGAGTAGTACACCTGCATGCGTGCATTGGGGATCGTTGTGAAAAGCTGCACAAATATCCGAACGCAGTTGCCGAGGGATGACAAGCAACCATTTGCGGCTGTCCGGGAAGTAGTTATGACGGTAGAAGAGCCCGTCGCGAATGGAGAAATGATGTGCTTGGCGACGTAATGCGCGTTTGGTAGTGGGTGTCAATGGGGCGGACAAGAAACGGAGCATGGACACAATCCATGGGTTTTTCTTCTGCTCCAGAAGAATGTCCGTAGCAGCAAGGAAAGACTCAGACAATGAGGTCTTCGGGGAGCTAACCTTGTCTGTTAGTGGTGAACGAGACAAGGCATTCGCATCCAAGTGTTTTCGGCCAGAATGGTACAGCACTCGAATGTCGTACTCCTGCAGTTGAAGGGCCCATCGAGCAAGACGACCGGATAGTTCTTTTAAGGATGACAGCCAGCACAGCAAATGGTGATCAGTTATCACGTCAAATGGGCGGCCATAGAGATAATGATGGAATTTGGTTGTGGCCCAAATTATAGCCAGGCATTATTTTTCTGTTACAGAATAGTTCGATTCAG
Source organism: Dermacentor andersoni (assembly GCF_023375885.2). Classification (NCBI taxonomy): domain Eukaryota; kingdom Metazoa; phylum Arthropoda; class Arachnida; order Ixodida; family Ixodidae; genus Dermacentor; species Dermacentor andersoni. The sequence goes on from NC_092817.1 coordinate 19,030,991, forward strand.
GTTTAGTGAGTGCACAACTGGCGAAGGCAACAACGTACTCATCGAAGCCAGCCTTTTCTGAGCGAGAACGGCACCAAGGCCAACGCCACTGGCATCCGTGTGTATTTCAGTTGGAGCTCTTAAGTCGCAATGGCGCAGGATTGGTGGTGACGGCAAAAGACGATGCAGCTTTATGAATGCAGCATCACAATCCAGTGACCAGGTCAAAAGGTTGTGGCCACCACGAAGAAGCTGCGTTAAAGGTGCTATTATGGTGGCAAAATTGTGGATGAAACGGCGGAAGTATGATGCTAACCCAATGAAGCTGCGCAGTTCTTTCAAGGTCGTTGGTCGCGGAAACTGGGCAACAGCTTGCAGTTTTGCCAGATCAGCGGGGAAAAAATTAAATTATGGGGTTTTACGTGCCAAAACCACTTTCTGATTATGAGGCACGCCGTAGTGGGGGACTCTGGAAATTTTGACCACCTGGGGTTCTTTAACGTGCACCTAAATCTAAGCACACAGGTGCTTTCGCATTTCGCCCCCATCGAAATGCGGCCGCCATGGCCGAGATTCGATCCCGCGACCTCGTGCTCAGCAGCCTAACACCATAGCGACTGAGCAACCACGGCAGGTCAGATCAAGGAGTACACCTTCTTTCGACACGACATGGCCGAGGATGACCAGCTGCCGGGCAGCGAAGCGACACTTCAAGTTAAGCTGAAGGCCAGCATCGGCGATACACTTGAGGACTGTTCAAGTCGAAGTAAGTGGGAAGGAAAGTCCGGTGAAAAGATAACGATGTCGTCCAGATAACACAGGCATATCTGCCATTTGAGGCCGTGCAAGATGTTGTCCATCATTCTTTCAGATGTGGCAGGCGCGTTACACAGGCCAAATGGCATCACGGTGAGTTAAAATAAACCGTCTGGTGTGATGAAGGCCGTTTTTGGACAGTCTGACTCAGCCACTGGCACTTGCCAGTACCCGGATCGTAAGTCTAAAGATGAGTAGAATTCGGCACCTTGGAGGCAGTTTAGCGCGTCATCAATACCGGGTAGCGGATAAACGTCGTTGCGGGTGATGTTATTAAGTAGCCAATAGTCCATGCAAAAGCAAATTGCGCCATCTTTCTTTTTTACCAGCACTACAGGAGAAGCCCAGGGACTGTGCGAAGGTTGTATGACGCCGCGTTGGAGCATGTCTCCAACTTGCTCAGCGATGACGCTCCGCTCCGTGGCAGATACACTATGTCGCGAAGCTCTTTGGGCAGTAAGCGTTCGCGACTAGAACGATAGAGCAGCGAGAGGTAGTATAGCCGATCGAGCACTGAAGCAAGGTTTTTTTCTCTCGTAGTCGTCTCTCTCATAGCCACAGCCCCACTACTCCTTATTTTACAGTACATTATTATTATTATTATTATTATTATTATTATTATTATTATTTCAACGGAGGCAAAATGCAATAAAAAGCATGTTCTTAGATTTAGTTGCATGTTTAAAAATTCCAGGCGGTATAGATTAATCCGGAATCCCCCACTACTGCGTTCCCCGTACTCAGATTCTGGTTTTGGCTTGTAAAACCTCTGTGTTTAAATTTTTTTTGCTGACCCTCCATGGAGGGCTCAATGGCTATGACATTCAGCCGCTGAACATGAAGCTGCGGGCTCGATTCTGGGCTGTAGCAGCCGCATTTCAATGTAGGTGGAATGCAAGGGCGCCCCCGTACCATGCTTTGGGTGCACATTGAAGAACCTCAGGGCACCAATATTCATCTTAAGCCCTCCTTGACAATGTGCCTTGTAGCCCACGAGTTGCTTCGAGGCGTTAACCCCACCACTTAATTTTCACATTGTGGACTGAATGAAACCACCATGGTTTTCTTCCCTCAATAAATTTAATTGGACGTTGCTATCTCAACCTTTGAAGCGCAGTATTCTCTGTCAGTGTAACTAAAGCTTCACATCAGTGCAACTATATCTTTTGTGAACTGCATGTGTAGGGCCAATGTGCGACAACTTTTAAAACAGGTTGCCAAAATCAGCTTGGAGAGCCACCATATTGAATTATTAATAAATAATGGTAATAATAGTTTACCTAACTTGCCCAGGAACAATGCTTAAATTTGAATACTGGGGCATGGATACAGTGCAAGAAAAATTAGGTGAAGGACACCTAACGTAAGTAAGAATGAGTCAAAAGATACAGGGACAAACAAAAATGAAAAAGTGCATTTGAATATAAAAAATTAAGCATTTTCATTTTATTTGCAATCTGCATTCAGTACACATCATTGACTACAAGATGCAAGCTGGCGTCTAGAAGAACAAAAGCAACCAAACTTTATTTATACGAAGGAATCTTTTATCCTAAAATATGGTGACAAGCGGAACTTACATGTATAAGTAGACAGAAATATGTAGTGCTCTCTTTTACATCAAAAGAAAGTAGTTCCAGGAACATACGAGTAAGCACCCTCTATACTTCAGGTGGAACACGGGCACTTATACAAGTTAGCTTTAACATTATGTATTTGCGGTTCATTATATATCTTATTTTACATGGCTGAACAGTGTGCCTATATTACAGTATCACTATGGAAGACATTTGTCACAAAGTCTGCATCTTCTTTCAGGTGACCGTGATGCTGCTGGGTGTTTTGCGCATTGGATATGGCATGGAAAGCCTAGAGTTTCTTCCCAGTGGTCGGCTGTTGAGGTTCCTAAACAATGCCGACCTTGGGATGGTTATTCCACACAAAGGTGTCATTGGAGGTTTTAAGGACACAGATCTGCACATCATTGGAGAGTCACAACCGGCAAGTATCTGCCCTTCTTACTATGACAGTAGCAATCAGAGTTTTTGTATGTTCTTATAACTGTTTTTGAGCGCATTAAACCTTTGCAGGTAGATTTCTTTTGCCATATGTGACTGCCCAGGGTAGATTTTTTTATTACAGGTTCCAATTCTTCTGAGGGACCTATTTCGAAAAAGACTTGCCGTAATTTTTCTAGGGTGACCGTAAAGAGAGAAAAAAATATTTTGCGTTGGTATATATTGTACTGTTTATTCATGAATAACAACAATAAAAAAAAGGAAATAAACTTATAATAATTAAAAATTTGATGCATTGTTATACACATAAGGCTTAGAAAATGCGCATACAAGAATATTTCGCAAGTGTCAAATGATCCTGCTCTTACACTAATATTTACATCCATAGCGTGATCAAACTGCGTACGTGAGCACACTCAAGAAAACTGCGTTTGTGTGCACGCCAAAAAAGCAAAACGTGTGACAAACTTCCCCTAATCTTCATCTTACGCTAACCAGAGGCAATTAGTTTTCATGGGTCTCCAAAAAAAGGGAAGCAAAAGGAAACACATGCACAGCGAAGAATTCCCTATATTCCCACATAGTGGCAGCACATGCCAGAAAAGAAGAAGTTAAGAAATTGGCCTGCGTTTTAAACGTACAGACGGCGCCGTAAATATATGGCATCAACCATTTTGGACTTTTTCACGACGCCGTGCATTTATGTCATTGACCCTCAGAGGGTTAAAGTCATCACAAGGATACAAGAGGACACAGGTGCATGCAGTGCTTATTTTCAATAGCATTTTATCCTTGGATATTGTGCCATACATATGCCCTCTGACCACTAGTATCACAGGCCATTTGGAGAATGAAGGAATTCGGTGGATACCACGCATATGTGGGAATGGAGGTTAAGCAAAGCTTTCAAGGGAAAGCTTTCTTTGCCTGCTTTCTTGTGTTTAGCATTTCTGGCTTTTGGGTCAGTTGGTATCTCAGCAAATATATTGTTGCAGGAAGAAAGCAGGCCAACGAGTGTAAAATAATGTATGTTTACAACTGCCGTATATGATGTTCAGGCAACTGCCAGCCTTCGTCTTCCTCTAGTCCAAGTCAACTTCTTCTTTCCCTTCACCGTAACATCACCCTCCTGGCGGGTTTAGCTTCTTCCCGGTGCAAGTTATAGAGCCTCAGTTAATGGGGGCACATATGGCTTGAGCCTGGCAACGTGAACAACATCGCTGGTGATGTTGGGAGGCACTGAAGGCTGACCGACTGGGGCAATCTCGTATGTCACGTCTGACAGTTGACGTAAGATCTGGTATGGACCGGAATAATGGGAAAGTAGTTTTTCCGACAAGCCGACGCGACGTAAAAATGTCCAGAGAAGGACAAGGGAACCAGGTGGGAAATGGTGGTCTCGGTGCCGAAGGTCGTAGCGTCACTTTTGAGAAGCTTGTGAAACTGTGAGGCGAAGACGGGCGACATCTCGGGCCTGGGCGGCTAAGGCAATAGCATCGCGAGCGTAACCAGTGCTGGGTGATAATACTGCGAAAGGTGGCAACGTGTCGAAGGGCAAGGTAGGGTTGTGGCCGTACAAAAGGTAATATAGTAAAAATCCGGCAGTGTCGTGACGGGGCGAGTTGTATGCGAAAGTGATGTATGTTAAAGCGATGTCCCAGTCGTGGTGATCATCGGAAGCGTATGTGGCCAGCATTTCAGTTATGTGCGGTTGAGTCGCTCGGTGAGGCCGTTCATTTTAGGGTGGTATGCGGTAGCAAACTGGTGTTCTGTAGAACAGGAGCGGAGCAGATCATCGACGACCTTCAATAAAAAGTAGCGGCTGCGATCCGTGAGCAACTGGCGAGGGGCGCCATGGTGATGACGTCGTGTAGTAAGAAGTCGGCGACATCTGTAGCGCAGCTGGTTGGCAGCGCTCATGCGATGGCATATCTCATGGCATAATCTGTTGCTACAGCAATCCATTTGTTTCCTTTGATGGAAATTGGAAAGGGGCCAAGGAGGTTGAGGCCCACACGGGAGAAGTGCCCTGTAGGGATATCAATTGATTGAAGCAAACCAGCGGGAGGCATAGCAGGCGTCTTCCATCGCTGACACAGGTCGCAAGAAGTGACATAACGGCACACAGAGCGATAAATGGCGGGCCAGAAGAAGCAGCGCCGCAGGCGGTCGTAAATACAAGTGATGCCCAGATGCCCAGCGGTAGGAGCGTCGTGAAGTTGCTGGAGCACGGCCAGTCGAAGGTGCTTGGGAACGACTAAGAGGAGGTCCGGGCCGTCAGGATGATCACTACGATGGTATAAGGTTCCATCGCGCAAGGTGAACATCCGGAGGGGCGGGTCATTGGGCAAGAAGCTTAGGCGTTCCATAAGTGTTCGAACAGGATCTTTGCGTTGCTTGTCACCAATATGGAGGAAGCCAGAGAAGGATGGAACACTGATGTCCGAGTCTGCATCGGTATCGTCCGGTTGATTCGTAGGGTTGCGGGACAGGCAGTCAGCGTCTTTATGCAGGCACCCTGACTTATACATAATAGAAAATGTATATTCTTTTAGGCGCAATGCCTAACGTGCAAGTCATCCAGTTGGGTCCTTCAAAGAGGAGAGCCAGCAGAGGGCGTGATGATCGGTTACGATGCAGAAGCTCCGACTGAAAAGGTACGGTTGAAATTTTGTGACCACCCATATGAGCATGAGACATTCTCTCTCAGTAATGGAGTAATTTCGCTCGAGCATGCAAAGAAGGCGGCTGGCGTAAGTGATGACACGGTCTTGGCCCTGTTGACGCTGAGTGAGGACAGCACCAATGCCATGACCACTCGCGTCTGTTCATACTTCAGTGGGCACAGAAGGGTCAAAGTGTGACAGAATCGGGGAAGTTGTAAGCTGCTCAATCAAGGTAGAAAAGGCTTTCTCCTGCAGTGGTCCCCAAGAGAAAGAGACATCTTTCTTAAGAAGGTCAGTGAGAGGGTGAGCGATGTCGGCAAAATTTTTCACAAATCGCTGGAGACAAGAGCATAAGCCCAGAAAAATACAGGCATCGTTTGTTGAACAAGGTACAGGAAAATTTCGCATGGCGTGAACTTTCTGTGGATCAGGTTGGATTCCGACAGTGTTTACGAGATGGCCGAGCATGTTAATTTCACGGCGACCGAAATGGCACTTGAGGAGTTTAGCTGAAGGCCAGCCCTGCGAAACACAGAGAGTATGGTTGTGAGGCGCCACAGGTGGCTCTCAAGGTTCAGCGAAAACACAATCACTTCGTCAAGGTAACAGAGGCGTGTAGACCACTTCAAGCCGCGCAAGAGAGAGTCCATCATGCGCTCGAATGTAGCTGGCGCATTGCATAATCCGAAGGGCATGACTTTAATTTGGTACAGACCGTCCGGTGTGATGAAGGCGGTTTTCTCGCGACGCTAATCTGCCAATAGCCGGAACGGAGGTCAATTGATGAAAAGTATTGGGATCCGTGATGGCAGTTCAGAGCATCATCAATACGAGGCAGGGGATAAACATCCTTCTTTGTTATTTTGTTATCCTGTTGAGGTGACAGTAGTCGACGCAGAAGCACCACGACTTGTCTTTTTTCTTTACTAAGACAACTGTTGATGCCCACAGGCTACTGGAAGGTTCAATGATGTCCTTGTCCATCACCCTGTCTACCTCTTTCTGTATGATGGACCTTTCTGTTGCGGAGACACGATATGGCTGCCTATGAATGGGGGTGGTGTCACCGGTGTTGATGCGATTCATGACAACAGATGTCTAGCCAAGTGGACGGTCGTCCAAATCAAAGATGTCCCAATAAGATGACAGGAGGTGATGAAGAGCTGTTGTTTGCTCGGAAGGAAGCTCAGGGGCGGTCATCTTAGAAACATCGTCCGCAGGCGTCAAGTACGAAGGAGTGGGTTACAAAGGTCCGTTGGTACTGAGGAAGAACTCAGAGGTCAAAGAAGAAATCTCAAATTCTTCCAAAGGATTGATATGTGCTATGGCGATACCATGTGGCAGCACATGCAACGAAAATGCAAAATTGAGGATGGGCAAGCGAATGCAGTTTTCACGGATCCAGATTAAGGTGCTCGGTAGGGCAATATTGCGTGACAAAACCACATCAGTAAGCAGCGACACGATGTACTCGCCATCAGGCACGGGAGGACAGGGCGTCAGGAGGATGTTTGTAGCTGCCTGTGGAGACAGCCTTGCAAACTCAGCAGAACATAAGCGGTGTGAAGCACAAGTGGTTGCGTCGGCAGGAAGCGGCAAATCCAACTGTACAACACCTGCGGAGCAGTCAATTTGGGCAGAGTGTTTCGAAAAGAAGTCGAGGCCGAGAATTGGGTCGTGCAGACAGTGCTCAAGGACTATAAATAAAACAATGGTATAATGGCCCCCAATAATCACACCTGCTGTGCACATTCCAAGAACAGGTGAAGTACTCCCATTGCAAGCTCGCACAGTGCACGGTGCGGCAGGCGTCAGAACCTTTTTGAGCCTTTGGCAGAGCGCAGCGCTCATAACTGAAAGCTGCGCTCCTGTGTTAACGAGATATTTAACAAGAACGCCATCAACTTCAATGTCCAGTAGGTTTCCATGTGTAGGCGGGTCAACAGAGCATTTGTGGGCCAGTTCGGAGTTGGAGCTTCACCTCTGAGGGCTGCACCGCCTAGTTTCCCGAAGTGAAACAACCGTTTGCATAAGGGGGACGAAGAGTGGTGAACGAGAGGCGAACGGGACCTACGACCTTGCGGAGACGGGAAGCGGCTGGATCTTGGTGGAGTACTGTCAGTGTTGATGTTCGTAGTCGGCGTATAGGACGAGAAGGTACGGTGGTCCGGTACTTGGCAGTAGTGATTCGGAAACGACCACCGAGGAGGTGACGACCAGTGGTTGCGGCAATGACGGGCAATGTGTCCAGTACCGGAACAATTAAAACAGATAGGTTTATCATCCGCTGTGCGCCAGCCAGCTGGGTTGCAACGGAGTGGCAGAAAGCTTTGCATCTGGGAGCGAGAGCTGCTGGAGTAATCTGATAGGTGTTTGTATGGCGGACCGAGCAGAGAGATGGAATGCCCAGACTTGCTATTTCCTCCCAAACGACCGCTTGTATAACGGAGATAGCGGGCACGCTTTCCCGTCAGTCGGAACAAACTGGAGTTGGAACCATGGCGTCAAGCTCACGGCGAACGATGCGCATTTTATCTTCCGGTCCTCTCGGCTGAACGAACCGCGGCGGGTCTTCGCAAGAAGATGTCGCGGCGATATTGGCCAATCTGTCGAATGTTTGAGTGATGCAGCGGCCCTTCGCTTGTTCGAAGCGCAGGCACTCCTTTATAATTGCATCCACAGTAGCACAATCCTTACATATCAGGAGATTGAAGGATAGGATAGGAATAACTTTAATAAAGTGCCGGCAACTGACGGTTTAACGCGTCGTGACGCTGGCCAAGCGTCGACCCGGGGTTATGCCCTACTCTTGTCTACCCCAGTTGGGCCCGTTTGTAGTGGGTCATTAGGCTTGTGCTTTTTGAGCGCACTGCAGGCCTGCTGGATGGCCCGTAGCTGTGTGTCCTAGTCTGCAGACTGCAGTGCACCTTGAAGTTCGGGTGGGTAAGTCCTGGAGGTCGTGGAGGTAGCTGCCGTCGGGAACCTGGCACAGTCCCACATGATGTGCCATTGGTCCGCCGGACCTGCTGCACAAACACCACACAGCCCACTCGGATAGAGCTCCGGGTGAAGCACGTGCAGCATTGCGGGGGCAAGAAGTGACGCGCTCTGTATTTGCCTTAGGATTACGGCCTCCTCCCGGCTGAGTGCCGGGTGGGGAGGTGGCATTGTCCGTCGAGCTAAGCGGTAACACTTGGTTACTTCGGCATAACTGGTCAATCTGTCCTTGGTTTCAAACCACCACACGGAACGGTCACTCTTGGGGGTGCGGAAGGTAAGCGCTCATGCCGCCGAATGGGCCGTCTCGTTGTGGTTTGGTGAGGATGCACACTCGCCGGCGTGCGCCGGGAACCACTTGACACGGATGGTGCTGCCGCGGTCTTGACGTTTGAGCTTGCCGATGATGGCGGCCACCGGCGCACATATTCACCCCTTGGCAAAGTTGCGCACGGCGTTCCTTGAGTCGCTGAGCACGGTGTGACACTCGGCCTCGGTGATCGCCAGAGCAATGGCAACCTCCTCAGCGTCTGTGGTGTTTGTGCACCGCACGCTCGCTGCCGTTGTCTTGGTGCCAGTAGCCACCGCAACGACCACTGCCGCGAAGCCTTCCCGCTTGTAGTCTGCTGCGTCCACATACTGGGCATGCGGGTCTTGGGCATGTTGTTCGGTGAGGGCCTTGGCCCGCGCCTGCCGCCGTTCTTGGTTGTAATTTGGGTGCATGTTTTTCGGGATGGGGTCCACGTAAACGTGGGCCCGCGCCTTGTCTGTGATCTCGCACGCTGGCCGGCTGGGAGCTTGGGGGTTGTAACCCAGGGACGTCAGTATACTGCGGCCCGTCTTGGTGGTAGAGAGGCGCTCCATTTGAGTGGTGAGCTGCACCTCGGCTTTTTCTTCTAGGGTGTTATGGACGCTGAGCTGCAGGCGCCGCGCTGTACTCGTGGTCTCTATTAAGCCCAGCGCCGTGTTGTAAGCCCGTCTGATCAGCGTGTTAATCTTGGTCCTGTCAGTGACCTGCCTGTTGAGGTAGGCCGCAACGTAGGCGATGTGACTGATCACGAACAACTGGACAAGGCGGACGAGACTGTCTTCACGCATGCCCGCCCGTCGTGTAAAGACTCGATGTATGCGCTGGATGGTGTCCATCGCCTTGGTGGGAAGCTTGTTGATGGTCTCGTCGTTGCGGCCGCTCTTGTTGAGCAGCAGGCCCAGGACCCTGATCTTGGGAACTTCAGGGATGTGTTGCCCTGATGCAGTCACAATCTTGATGTGGTCACACTCCCGAAGGGGAGCGCGCTTCCGTCCCGGTCGAAACAGTGTGAGGATGAACAGCTCGGATTTTGCGGGCGAGCACATTAGGCCTGTGCCGTCAAGGTGCTGCTCGATGGCTGTAACCGCCACTTGCAGCTGTTGCTCGATGCTGGCGTCGGTGCCGCTGGCCGCCCACAGGGTAATGTCGTCAGTGTAGATTGTATGCCAGATGCCGCTTCCCGCTATTGCCCTTGCTACCCAATCATGACGAGGTTAAAGAGCAACGGCGAGATGACCAAACCTTGTAAAGTACCCATACTGCCGAGCTTGTGTTCGGGGAGCTTCAGGTCTCCGGCGTGCAGTTCCACCGTGCGGTTGGTCAAGAAGTCTTGAATACATATAATGGTATCTCGTTACCTCCATGTTGAGTCTTGATACTTGTGCTAATATGGCTGAGTGTTTGACTTTGTCGAATGCACTTTGTAAATCCAGCCCCATAATTACTTTGCTGTCTGGTGTCTTGTTGTCGATGATTTCTTGTTTCAGTTGTAACATGGCATTTTGTGTGCTGAGTCTGCGCCGGAAGCCAATCATCGTGTCAGGATGGAGGCTTTGCTTCTCTAAGTACTCCTGCCACCGGTTGGTGACCACGTGCTCCAGCACCTTGCCCACGCAGGACATGAGCGAGATGGGACGCAGGTTGCCGATGTCCAGTGATTTGCCCAGTTTCGGAATCAGGATCGTTCTTGCCGTTTTCCACTGTCGGGGGAGCTTGCCCGAATGCCAGCATTCATTGAAGTAATGGGTTAGGGCCTCTTTCGAAGCATCGTCCAGGTTGCGTAGCATCTTGTTGGTAACGAGATCGAGGTCGGCTGCTGAGCGGGTGTTTAGCTCGTGCAGCGCTACCCGTACCTCTGATATGGTAATGTCTCAGTCAAGCCACGCGTTGGGCAGCCCCCCGTACGGCGGGTGGGTTTCCGTTGGCGTGTCTGGCAGATACCGTATTTACACGATTGTAAGTCGACCCCCCCATATCGCGTGACAGGAAAAAAAAACAAAAGACAGAGCATACCCGAGGGCGCATTCGATAACGAAAATTGATTAGTAGCTGACATGGTCACTGGACTACTCGTCTTCACTAGTGCTGCCATCGTCATCATTGCTGCGGTCCCACAGCGCGTCGTGGTCCAGCGAAATTTCACATTTGGCTAACAACCGCACCAGGACATTTGTGGAACAGCAGCCCACGCCGAATGCACCCAACCACACGCAGCCGTCAGGGAGGCTCTTTTGACAGGTCCGGTTGGCGTAATTTCGCGGTTTTCTGCCGCCAGCCACTCGTACTCACGGCGGAGCAGGGCCTTAAAATTAAGGCGAAGGTCCGGGCTTGTTTCATGATGATGTTGCACTTCACTGGCAGGGACCGATCACGCATTTCAGCGACGTACGCCGCAAGCTTAGCCTACAGCTCCGGAAAGCGTCCAGACTTCGGCACGTGGGAAATTTCTCACTTGCCGTAACAGGTGAAAATTTCGCTTCGCTGCAATCGCCACTCTCGCACCACCCGTTCAGGAACATCGAAATTGCGGCCCGCTGCGCAATGATTTGTTTCTTCGGCGTAAAGGATGGCAGCCCTCTTGAACGCTGCTGTGAACGAGTGCTGAACGATAAGTAGGCCTGGAGCACTCGTGACGACTGGGGAAGCATAGAAGTAGCACCTAGCCGGCATTCAAGTGGAATGTGTCAAGCCAATGCCTTTCAACAGAGAAAGAGAAACCTGCGAGCAGTGTCTGCTCTTCCATGAACAACCGATACTCCCCGCAAGTGCCGCCGTTCTGAGGGTGCCGCCTCAAATGGGAACAGCGGCGCTTCCATCAACTATCGACACCCCCCATGAGTGTTGCATGCACTGTAAAACTCTCAAAAATGTTGAAAAACCCTTCCAAAAGCGAACAAACATGCGGGATAGCGAAAAAATACGGGTAGGGCCATAGAGCAAACATAAAATTGTAACTACGTTGGTCTCGCTTTTTGGGCGGGCCATGTTTTGGTTTCGATTGTAAGTCGACCCCCTAACTTCAGACTTTCAAATTAAAAAAAAGTGGTCGACTTACAGTCGTGTAAATATGGTACTTGGCTTCCAGGCTCTTGATAACAGCGTCTTTTCCTTGGTGTTGTGTGATAGTGTGCATGAGGCGGACCAGGCGATCGTGCTGGTATGACCGAGAGGAGATTGAAGGCATTGTCTGCAATACCTTTTAGTATGTGACCAATCTTGTCTGCCTCGGTCACATTGTTATCAGCCTTGCGACAGAGGGCCAGCACATCCTGTATGTACACGACATAGGATTCTGTGGACGTCTGAGTGCGGCACGCAAGTTTTTTTTGCTGCCAGCTGACGACCAACAGGTCTGCCAAACTGTTCTCGCATTTTGTCTTTGCAGACATCTCAGCTCGTTAGGTCAGCTTCATGTGTATCATACCATTGCTTCGCAGTTCCTCTCAGATAAAATATCAGGTTTGCTAGCATCATTGTTGGATCCCACCTTTTGTTGTTGCACACTCGCTCGTACATCGTAAGCCAGTCCTCGACATCGGCGTTGTCCGTACCACAAGATGTCCTCGGGTCCTGTGGATGTGTGAGAATGACCGTTGGCACTGGCTGCTGAGCCGCTGTCACTTGTGTCCGTTGATTTGCCATTCTGGTGGCAGGTAGATGACGTCCGCTGCAAAGTTTCGTGATTCTACCCCACACCGTCCACCAAAATGTTGCAGGAAGAAAGCAGGCCCACAGGTGTAAAATAATGTATATTTACAACTGGCGTATAATGCGATCAGGCAACTGCCAGCCTTCGTCTTCCTCTAGTCCAAGTCAACTTCTTTCCCTTCACTGAAACAATCTTTTGGATATATATACAAAGGTTAGACTAAATTGCCGCATAGTGGCCTATTTAACCCTTGTATTATGCCAAAAAAGCGCACCACTATACTGCATAACCATAAGAAAAGCTTCCTACCTAGAACCTGAACATGTAATTGTCGGCTCACAAGCATCTCTGAAGCACACTTATCTGTTAATAGGAGGGACGTTCCGAAAGTAAGTTTCGCCATTTATTTTCACATGGAAACATTATTTAAAGAAATTTTAAAAATACTCCATGGCATCATAAACTATGCACCTTGCCCACTTTTTCCACATAGTTGCGACCGACATTGAGACATTGAACCACTCTGGTAAAACTCGGTGCCCTGTGATACAAGGTATTGTCGCACAGCCTGCTCCACCTCAGCATTGTTTCGGAATGACTTCCCGAGAGTGTGGCTTTCAGTTGCAGGGAATAGGTGTGCATTCATATTGTTACGTGTAGCTGTAGCCCAATGCTATATACATTTATTCAGAGGAAGCTAACGGAAGGCCACAATGGCGACGCTATATCAAGCGGGTCCACGTCGTCTTCCTCATCTTCAGTGCAGCCATACTGTGGTGGCTGTTTCGTAGCATCACCCCCGGCAGTAGAAGCACCGTCCCGGTGCTTAATCTGCACATCCGCGGTGAAAGGTGTATGGTATGGCTTTAGTCTCTCCACGTGAATGATGTCACTTGCAGCCGACGATGACGCTGAGGGGTCGGCGGGGACGACTTCATACGTGACATCGGTCACTTGTCGCACCACACGGTATGGGCCAGTGTAGCGCGACAGCAGCTTTTCAGAAAGGTCCACACGTCGAATGGGTGACGAGAGAAGCACCAGAGAACCCAGAGTAAAGGGCACGTCGCGATGGTGGCAATCATAGAGCCGTCTCTGATGCTCCTGTGAGGCCTCGAGACGGGTGCGGGCGAGCTGGCGCGCGCGGTCAGCGTGTGCGATCGCGTCGCGGGCGTATTCAGTGGCTGAACGTGTGGCCGAGGGCAACAAAGCGTCTAAGGGCAACGCGGGTTCTCGGCCATATAGGAGGTAGAATGGTGAATAGCCGGCGGTGTCGTGACGCGATGAATTATACGCGAACGTCACATATGGTAAGTGAAGATCCCAGTCATGGTGGTCGGTCGCAACGTACTTCGAAACCATGTCAGTGATGGTCCGGTCGAGGCGCTCCGTGAGGCCATTGGTCTGTGGGTGGTAGGACATGCTGAACTTGTGCTTTGTCGAGCAGGAGTGGAGGATGTTCTCGACGACTGCCGACAGAAAGCTGCGGCCACGGTCAGTGAGTAATTGGCGCAGAGCACCGTGCACTAAAATGATGTCATAGAGCAGAAAGTCAGCAACGTCAGTAGCACAACTTGTCGGAAGGGCTGTGGTGATTGCGTACCGCGTAGCATAATCAGTAGCGACGGCGACCCATTTATTTCCGGAGCCCGAGAGAGGAAACGGTCCAAGCAGGTCTAGACCAACACGGAAAAAGGGTTCCAGTGAGATGTCGATGGGCTGGAGACATCCAGCTGGAGGTGTGGAGGGCTTCTTCCGGCGCTGACAGGGCTCACAAGTGGCAACGTAGCGCCGCACGGAGCGGGCGAGACCCGGCCAACAGAATCGACGGCGTACACAGTCGTATGTGCACGAGACGCCCAAGTGTCCAGCCAAGGGAGCGTCGTGAAGTTGTTGGAGGACAGTCGAACGCAGATGCGATGGAATTACGAGCAGAAGGTCAAGACCATGTGGATCGAGATTGCGGCGGTATAATGTCCCCTCCTTAAGGAGAAACATCCGGAGAGAGGCGTCGCCAGGCGTTGACTCCAGATGGTCGATGAGGGCTCGTAATGAGGGATCGCGGCGTTGCTCGTTGCCGATTTCAAACAACTGGGACACAGAGAAAACGCAAGCGATGATGTCCGCATCAGCCGGTTCATCGACAAGGTAGCGGGACAAACAATCGGCATCCTGGTGCAAGCGTCCCGTTTTATATACCACGGAGAAGGTATATTCTTGCAGGCGTAATGCCCAGCGAGCGAGTTGTCCCGTGGGGTCCTTAAGCGAGGACAGCCAGCAGAGCGCGTAGTGATCAGTGATGACACAGAAGGGGCGTCCGTACAAGTATGGACGAAACTTCGCAACAGCCCACACAAGAGCGAGGCACTTGCGCTCTGTGATTGAATAATTGCACTCGGCGGGTGATAGAAGTCGGCTGGCATAGGCTATAACACGATCATGTCCACGCTGGCGTTGTGCTAACACTGCTCCTATGCCATGACCACTGGCATCAGTTCGAACTTCCGTTGAGGCAGACGGGTCAAAGTGGGCCAAAATTGGAGGCGTGGTAAGGAGAGTAGTGAGCTGCGAAAAAGATGCGGCATGGTCAGGTCCCCAAGAAAATGGGACGTCTTTCTTCAAGAGGTTGGTAAGGGGACGTGCGATGGTCGCAAAATCCTTCACAAAGCGTCGGAAATAAGAGCACAGCCCTACGAAACTGCAAACGTCCTTGGTAGACTTCGGAACAGGAAAGTTTGTAACGGCGCGAATTTTGTCTGGATCAGGTCTCACACCTCGGGCGTCCACGAGGTGTCCAAGGACGGTGATTTGGCGGCAAGCGAAGTGACATTTTGACGAGTTCAGCTGGAGACCGGCGCGGCGGAACACGTCAAGAATCGCTGAAAGACGGTCTAGATGCGTGTCAAAAGTGGGTGAATAAACGATGACGTTGTCCAGATAGCACAAACAGGTGGACCACTTGAACCCCTGAAGCAAAGAGTCCATCATTCGTTCGAAGGTGGCGGGCGCGTTACAGAGATCGAAAGGCATCACCTTGAACTGATAAAGGCCGTCAGGGGTAACAAATGCACTCTTCTCTCGGTCCATGTCGTCGACGGATATCTGCCAGTAGCCGGACCGTAAGTCGATAGAAGAAAAATAGGTGGCACCATACAGGCAGTCTAGAGCGTCATCAATACGTGGCAAAGGGTACGCGTACTTTCTGGTGATTTTGTTGAGGTGGCGATAATCTACACAAAAACGCCACGTTCCATCCTTCTTTTTGACAAGTACGACGGAAGAAGCCCAGGGACTACAGAAAGGCTCGATAATGTCCTTTACAAGCATCTTTTTGACTTCCTGTTAGATAACAGCTCGTTCGGACGCAGAAACACGATATGGACGTCGGTGAATAGGGTTGGCATCGCCAGTGTTTATGCGATGGGTCACAACGGACGTTTGACCTAAGGGTCGATTGTCAAAGTAAAAATGTCGCGATAGCCTTCAAGAACGCGGCAAAGAGCTTCAGCTTGAGCAGGTGTAAGGTCAGAGGAAACCATCTTCTCAATGTCGACGTCAGTACCGTGCGATGACGTCACGGTATGGGCTGAGCTGTGACGATCTTCCACTGTGAATGGCTCGATCTCATCATCCTGCAAAGCGCTAATTTATAGCCAATGAAATCCCCTGAGGCAGAACTTGCGCGGTTAGCGTGAAATTGACAAGGGGAAGGCAGGTGCGGTTGCCAGTAATTGTCAGCAAAGTGTGCGGCTTGGTAACACCACGTGTAAGTGTAACTGCCGGAATTGGTGCGACCACATAATTACCGTCAGGTACAGCTGGTGAGGACAACAAGTCGACGTGTGTCACAGAGTGGGGCGGTAGGCGAATAAAATCCATGCAGTTCAAACGGCTTGGAGGCGGGTTCCACAGGTTCAGCAAGAAGAGGCAAGTCAAGGCGAAGTGAGCCGGCCGAACAGTCAATGAGGGCAGAATGATTGGCAAGGAAATCCAGACCGAGAATGAGTTCGTGAGGGCAATGCTCGATGACGGTGAAGAGAACGACGGTGTGTCTCTCAGCAATGGTGAGTCGGGCAGAGCACATGCCAACAATAGCGACAGTCCCTCCGTCGGCGACTTGTACAACTCGGTTCGGGGCGGGCATCAGAACTTTCTTGAGCCGACGGCGAAGAGCAGCACTCATAATGGACACATGCGCCTCGATGTCAATCAATGCGCACACAGGAACCTTGTCGACGAGAACGTCCAAAAGATTCTTGTTCGTGGATAATGTGAAGTGAGGATTTCGTGCCAATGTCGTCATTGCAGCTTCACCTCCAGAAGCTGCACTATCTAGTTTTCCGGTCGGGGGTGCGGCGAGTAGGTCGGAGAAAGAGCACGGCGTGACGGGGGCGAACGAGACTGACAACGGGAGGGAGAAGGTGAGCAGGAGTAGCGGGGTCGTGTCAAAGGTGTCGCAGGGTCAGATGATGCAGTGGGCATAGAAGGGGCGAAGGAAAAGGATGCGCTAGAGGGGCGAGGGTGGTAATCAGAAGAATAGAGCGTTGGAGAAGTCCAGCGGCTGCGGCAATGGCGAGCGACATGTCCAATGCGTCGGCAGTAAAAACAGATCAGCTTGTCATCCACGGTTCGCCATTCGGAGGGGTTGCGCTGTCCATAAGAGTAAGAAGAGCGCGGTGGGGACGTGCATGGAGAGAGAGGTTTTGATCATACGGAACGAATGGATTGCAGGCCGACGTTGGACAACTCTTGACGGACGACGGCCTGTATCAAGGAGATTGTCACCGGAGAATGATCAGGTGATGGGAACGAAGGGGCCGCCTATTGTGCCGCTTCGACCTCACGGCGAATGATGCGGGTCAAGTTCTCACATCACAGTGGCTGGTAGAAGAGGTCGTCACAGGATGACATAGCAGCTGTGTTGGGAAGTCGCGTGATGTGCTGGTATACCCGGCGGCTTTTAGCCTGCTCGAGACGGCGGCACTCCTTGAGGATCGTAACGATGCTGGTGACGTTCGTAAACGCCAGTAAATTGAAGGCGTCGTCAGCAATGCCTTTGAGGACGTGATTAACCTTCTCGTCCTCAGACATGGTCGGGTCAGCCTTGGCACAAAGGGCCAAGACGTCGAGAATGTACGACAGGTAGGACTCGGTCAACGTCTGTACACGTGTGGCAAGGGCTTTTTTGGCATTGACTTGGCGACCGAACGGATTGCCAAAAAGGTCGCGGAGCTTCTCTTTGAAGACACCCCAGCTCGAGATCTCCTCTTCGTGAGTCTGGAACCATGCAAGTGGAGCTCCGTCGAGGTAGAAAAGAATGTTCGCAAGCATAATAGTTGGATCCCACCTGTGACTGGTGCTGACAAGTTCGTATAAGCGGAGCCAGTCGTCAACATCAGGACTGCCGACTCCGTTGAAAACACCAGGATCCCGAGGGGGGGAAAACGGCGACGTAGGTCGGGACTGCAGGCGGAGACGGTTGTGTAGGTGAAGTGCCGCCAGCAGGAGCCAAAGTTGCACTGTCGCTGTTGTGACCGCTGCGAAGCTCCATGACAGGTACGGGGAACGTCCACCTCCACCAAATTAATGTTACGTGTAGCTGTAGCCCAATGCTATATACATTTATTCAGAGGAAGCTAACTGAAGGCCACAATGGCGACGCTATATCAAGCGGGTCCACGTCGTCTTCTTCCTCTTCAGTGCAGCCACACTGTGGTGGCTGTTTCGTGGCAATATCGGATAACAGCCCGCACTTCACTTGGCAACCACGTTGTCAGCACACGTCTTGCTGCCATCAGAATTTGTACTCGAATAAACTCTGGCATGCCAGTCTGCTCCTACTCTCTTCTTCGGCGTTCTGCACATGCGTCATTCCTCCTCTGCTGACACTCCTTTCATCGTTGAACCCGCAATGGGCATAGATTCTTATGGCGATTGTTTGTTTTACCTGGTGTACCATCTTCTCTTTAAAAAAACGACGAAACTTACTTTCAGAACATCCCTTGTAGATTGGTGAAATATATGTACCACGTTCTTTGATTTAGCCAATCACTCAAGCGCCACCGGGTGTGTGCCCATCTTTGGCCAATCCTAAAGAATGGGCATTTCCTGCTACGATTCCTACGTAAAACCTGAGCACATAATGTCAGCTCACAGATATCTCTAAAACACACCAATCTGTTTATAGAATGGTGATGAATTATATTCCACAGATACTTTGATTCACTTTACTTTCTTTGGTTTTAGCCATTTGGATTGTTGCATTGTGGGTCTGCCCACTCCTGGCCAATCCTCCAGAATGGCTATGTCTAAGTCGACTAGACATCCCGATTTAGGCAGGCCATGTTTATCACCATGGTTCCACTTTTCACAGCTTACATGTGGAATAGTGTTTTGTCCCGCTTTGGCCTCTTCAGACCCCAAGTTGAGCTGGAGCGCTGGCCTTGTGGGGCTGAATCAGCTGTTAAATTTCTCTGGTGTGGTGCCACATTCTAAAAGACTCGAGAGGCAGCCAGAAAATCGAGACAATGCTGTAGGTGAAGCAGCAGCACCTGTGGGGCTATGTTATAGCAGTTTGGAAATGCTTGATTGATGAAAGGCACTTTTGCTCATGAAAGTACCATTGGGATCAGTCACGTGAACGCAAGCGAACAGTTCACTTTCCGAACAGATACACGATCACACCCATCATAGAACGCACGGACACTTAGAGTTTGTTTTATCAATCCAGCTAC
The DNA here is from genome assembly GCF_023375885.2 of Dermacentor andersoni. NCBI lineage: Eukaryota > Metazoa > Arthropoda > Arachnida > Ixodida > Ixodidae > Dermacentor > Dermacentor andersoni. Next base: position 19,050,160 of record NC_092817.1, read on the forward strand.
AGTGGATTTCTCAATGTGTTGGCTTACGAGCAATAGCCAAGCCAAAGCGCACTGTTCATGCCGCCTTCAAGCCATCTTGCTTGTCACTTGTGTGTTGTTGGAAACACATAGAATAATGCGAAAGTGCAAGTGGAATTTTACTGACGAGCTCGGAAGATAATTTTTCTTCACAAGAATTAAACTTTGAATAAATGTTGAATTTCCTGCCATGATTGATGTTTATCTAATAAATGAAGACCAATGGCATCATGTCGTTGTAGCTATTGTGGTGGTTATGGATCATTGCCCCAAGTTGGCGTCCTGAACGAAGAGCAGAGTGAGAAACGATGCACACTTACTGCCATTCTACTTTCCACTTCCGAGTGTTCATGCTGTTGGCCACTGTTCTGAGTTGCTGCTCATGGCCGCTAAGTGTTTTCATTGCACTTGGTGTTTACAAGCCAGCATACGCTCGCATTCTGCATCACCCTTCACAGTGTAGCAAAGACGTTCTTGTTCTGCTCTAAGCTTCTTTTAGACCCCTGCCTCTTTCATGCTGAATGCATGTTTCTGTCCAATTTTGTTGACATGTTTTGATGTATTGCAACTGAACCCCACACTCGGCTGTTTCTATTGTCAACTTCTTCACTTCTTTCATGTCAGCCATGTTTAAAAAAATGGACATGAACATGAGCTTCTTACTTTCTTCTGGTTGTGGGGGAGGAGCACCATGCCACAAGAAACTGAAAGCCACGACTAGTGTTCCTGTATATGCTCCCGCAGGGAGCAGAGTAGCGCATAGGTCCGGTTTATGATCAAGCTCTGCAGTGGAGCCACTTCTCGCTCGCGCAGAAGGCAAATGCCACGCGGTGTTCCATTTGCATTTTTGTCTGCTGGCCGCGAGCTACATGCGGCAACTGTATGCAAGCGCTGAGCAAGATGACACTTTTAATGCAAACCAAGCTCGAACGATTGGCATAGTCAGAGAGGTGCCAATCCCCCAGAATATTTAGTTTGTGTGTACATATATACACGCACATACAAACACACGCACGAATGTACATATAAAGAATAGGACCCCTCTCGATCCCTCGAAATAAAATCCTGACTACGCCCGTGGCTTGAACAGCTCAAAAGTTTGCATGACAACGCTCATTACCTTGCACCAAAAAGCAATGCAATCTTTTTCAGCATGTATATGAAGTTTTCTCGCGGAGGTGGAAGGCAGGAAATGTTTCAAAGGGTGCTTTAAGAAAACTTCACACACGTGTAGTAGACAATTAGGTGAACACATTTTGGCTGCTGAAACGAGACGAATAATGAATGTCGCGTACAAAACTATCGTGCCTGCAATCATGTCAGTGACCGTTGACCGTCATTCATCACTAAACGTCATTCACAGCAGGTGCACGTTTTCAATGTATGCGGTGCAGACACGTAAATTTTAACGCATTTCAAATGTTCACATGCACACATCTTATGCAAAACCTATTATTACGATTCATACCGCAAACTTAACAGCTGCTTCGTAGCAGCAAATCTGCAAGTGGAAAAAGATTCAACATGCAAGAGCTTCTAGATCAAATTTATTTCGTACAAGGGAATGGATGAGCAATGGCTAGTGGCAGCAGGGGATGAGTGCTGGTTCTTGGAGCCTTGGGGAGCAGAATTCAAAGCCACTGGAAAGGCAACAAGTTATTAAGAGTAACAACAGGTTATCTTTATTGGACTAATCACATAAGATGACAAACTGGCAAAGTAATTATTCACACATTGCAGACTGTAATATGACAGCACATTTTTCTTTCTCTCATTATACTACTACTCAGGTTAATTTACTATAACACAGCGCTTATTAAACGCACAAAAATAATTTCACATTCCTTACGTCGACTAAGGCTGATGAAACACGCAACATATTGCGGGCGGTAAATGCTGAAGCTTTCTCAGCTGTCTCATAAGCGGGAGCGCACGGTGTTTTCGCTTACTACAAAACAATGAACACCAGCACATCAATCGACATTACCTGAAAAATCAGAACGCCAAAAATTTTTTTTTAAAAACGGAGCAGAGAAAAGCCAGGCTGCAGCGGGCAAATTGTACCTGCTAGTATTTACTCTGTTCTGAACACACTTTTCTGGAGCCGCATAGTCAGAACAATCGTACAAGCAACAAAGCCGCACGACAATGACAAATCATCCACTCTTCTCCCTGTAACTTCTGGAGTCCCTCAGGGATCAGTTCTCGGTCCTCTTCTTTTTTTAATTTACATTAATGATTTACCCCAACACGTATCTTGTAAGATACAAATTTTTGCCGATGACTGCGTGATTTACCATCCAGTTTCTAATGCTACTGACGAAAATACCTTACAACAAAGTCTTAACAACGTGCAGTCTTGGAGTGAAAATTGGGTGATGACTCTTAATCCCAACAAATGTAAACATATATCTTTTACCCGTCGCCGTAACCCTTTCCTGTCCTCTTATACTATAGTAAACGTTCCCTTAGAATCAGTAGAATCATTCAAGTACTTGGGCGTCACACTTTCTCGTGATCTCAGTTGGGGTACGCATATTTCCAACATACTATCAGCTAACCGAACTTTTGGCTTCATGAGATGACACTTGCGTGACGCCCCGCAGAACGTAAAACTCCTAGCTTTCAAATCCCTTATCAGACCGAAAGTTGAATATGCATCACCCATCTGGAATCCATATCAAGTCTATCTAGTTAATGAGCTCGAGTCCTTTCAAAACCGCGTCGTCAGATACATCCATTCATCCTACTCATACGACGTAAGCGTATCATCCTTAAGAGCAAAATCTGATCTACAGCCCCTTGCACGTCGCCGCGCTACTGCTAGCCTTTGCCTCTTTCATAAGTTTTTTTACAGTTCCTTATTTCACGAGCCATATATCACACCACCCGCACGCATATCGCTACGAACTGGGCACCCATTACAAGTCTTACGCCCACGCTCCCACACAACTACTTTTTCCTCGTCTTTTTTTCCCCGCACAGTATCAGATTGGAACGCCCTTCCCCACCACGTAGCTGCAATCACTTGCCCGACATCGTTTCTCGAAAATGTGTCCTTGTTGGCTAATCAATAACCTGCTTTTTTCACGTGTTATTATTTGTTTTTATGCACTTGCGAAAATGTAGCTTCCATGTACAATTTTTTCTGTATACCTGTGTTTATATTTGCATTATCAACTGTACCCACCCCTTATGTAATGCCCCTAGCACAGGGGTCTTTAAGGAAATAAAACTGAACTAAAAACTGAACTGAATTGAGCGAGTTGGTATATTCTTGGCGTATATGTGTAGCGCAACACAGACGTGGTACAAAGAAAGGACGACACGTCTGTGTTGCGCTGCACATATACACCAAAAATTGCACAAGTGAACAACCTCTCATGCCAGGCGTATGTATTTCAGCATGTACAGGAGTGTTACTCGAGATAAATGCCGCTTTAGTGTAAACAAGTCAAACTCACCTCTGTAAGCAAGGCGAGCAGACTTTGCATATACTGGCCCCTTTCGGAGCTGGCCGGTCTCGTTCGTCCGCACGGCACTGCGTAAGAAGCTTTGCCACCTTCCGTGCGATTTGTGCAGTTTGGTGTGCTGCAACCCTTCATACTGGGAATGCAAGTGTCAAAATGATCTGCTTCGTAGCACTTCACCAAAATCATTAACTTAATATCCTCGAATGCCGTACCTGCAACCCGGAGCCGATCGTTGCTACGCATGCTCGACAGTCCGCTGATCGCAATTTCGATGGCACTGACAAAAATGAGTTGGTGTAATTTCCGTAAAGTTGGCTTCAGAGCTCGCAGTTGATTATTTGACGTCATTTTTCACCACATGATCGTGCTCAGCAAATAGCGGTGCGAGCGGCGGCGGAAAAGTTATGCACAACTCTGCTCCCTGCGGGAGCAAACACTAGCCACGACAGCATTGTGCCGCCATCTATGGGGTAGTAGTGTCACTACTATAGTGACCTAGTAGTTAGTGTGGTACAGTAGGTAAAGGCCTAGTGAGTAATGCATTAGTTTGCGGTGAGTGGTGCGATTGCTAGTAGTGGGCTTGTGTCTACTCTGCAAGGCAGCAGCAGAAGTGGGGGAAATAGGCAAAGAAGTCTTTACTTTAAATGGACTGTCTACCATTTTTCAAGGACCTTTTGTGTTGTAGTGCAACAGAAAGCCTATTATTCGAGAAGTGTAAGCATGCAGTTGTTTCTCTGGAATCCAAATAAAAATGTTTAAAACAGAATGTTTCTATCTGCATAATCTCTTCTTAAGACTGTGTACAGACACCCACAAGGCTGAATACTGGACACAATGGCAATGCCATGCCGGTAACATGGAGAAACTGGAAGTGCAACGAGTTTCTGCAGAAATGGTTACTCTGTATTAAACACTGAAATCACAACAGTAATAGCCATTGCTAGCATGTAATTGGTTCTATAAGTCATTAGCTTTATTTCTGGGTCACATATAACCTCACGCATTTTCTATAGGCACAGCCAGTGTAGTCAATTCAAGCCTTTTCTGTGACAGCCTGCAAGTGCATTGTGGTAAGGAATGCCTACACTGATATTGTGACGACATCAGCAAGCTTTAAATGCACAACACATTTTCAACATCCTGAAAAAGACCTTCCCTCCTCTTCCACAATGCTACTTGTACTGTTGCACGTCAACATGTCAAGAGGGCATACTTGAAGACCTATCAATGCACCACTCTGTTGGTCTGCATGAAGGTTGCACCACTTTTCAATGCGTGCTAACTGGAAAGAAAAAAATTACTCTCCCATCGTGAGAGGCCTAGGCCCAGCCAACTAAACTGCTGGTGCTCATTAAAGTTCTCTCTCTCTCTCTCTCTGTCTCTCTCTCTCCAACTCTGACACAAAGGAAATTGAGCAGAAGTGCATGAAATACACTTTCAGGAAATACATTAACGTATCCAAGCAAACTATCCCTCCCTGCATAGTTTTTCGGTTATGTGAGGGTACACTAATTAGTTTACACTGTTTCACAGCTATGCGCTGTTGCATATAATTTTTGCACCACTTTCAGAGCCAGATTTAAATAATATATTCCTTTATTATGGGACACAAGCACGCTCATTTTCATCAATGTGACACCCAATCTTCTCATTTCCACTACAATCCAAAGACATGCTTTGAGCAGTATGCAAGTAAAGCAATGCAGAAATGTTGGGTCACCTTGCTTTATTTGTTTGCTCCAGGTCTCCTCCTTCTCTGCATTGCCTAAGCATTGCCCTCGTTGCTCTCCCCACGGCTGGCACATTTCATTGAGAAGCGCGCTCGCTGCCTCAATTGTCTGTGGGATTTTCCAGCAACTGTATTATGACAACTGTTTTTGCCTCATGCAGCTGCATTATAAGCAATGTAGGTCAGAATCAAATCAAAACTTTATTTGTCTCTAAAAGAGACAGGGGGTGGCGGGAAAAAGCTGCTTAGCTGCAGCTTGACTAAGCCCGGTCTCCTGTGTTACTATTTGGCAGTGAGAGCACTGGCATATGTACAAGGTAGTTCGATATAAATGTGGGCACTGTACAAAAGACATGAAACAGGAGAAGGGAAAAAATATCTAGTAGAGTAATGAAAATGTACAGGTGGGAAATAGGTTCAGTTACAAAGCACAATGCTCGACTTGTAAGCAAAAAGATATAATAAAAGAAAATGCAATAGCATTAAACTGAGATGTTGACAAAATTACACAAATAAAACTATAAAAAATAATAGCAAACTGAAGAAAAGAAATAAGCACATCAAGATCAGTCAATCTGGATATATATATTGTAGTGACAAATACAGGCGCCAGCAGAAGAAGATGCTAGTTGTTGGTGCTCGCGCTCACTCTGCTTGGCCGTTGCCTGTTTCTGTGCATTCTTATAAAACACCACGCATGCCTAACCCTAAATGCATGCTATATATATATATATATATATATAGCACAAGCGAGAGTCATCCATGGGTCTCTTGTGATAAGAAATGAATGAAAATGGTACAAGCGGACGTAGTATCCAGGTTTAATCCATTACCAGTATCCAGGGTATTTAACAGAGCAGCAATGCAGTATGAAACCGATTGCTGCCCATAATTTATACGACAAAAACGTTCCATCCAAAGGTCTGTATGTTTCGTAGTATATGGAATTTCGCAATATATCAGGTTAAACAAGTTCACGTAACCAACATTTCCATTTTGCAATACGGATTTGTACATACATACATGCATGCTTCCGATGAAATGTGTAAATACATTCAATGACATTATTTTGTATTTGAAAAAATATTTAGGAGTGTGTTCTTCAGAGGAAATATTTGCTATTGCACGGTTTGTGCATTTCTGACATAATTTTAATTTTGTGATGTTTTGCTGCAATGTTGTTGCCCAGGCTGGGTGACAATAATTTAATGGAGATAGAAACAGTGAATTATACACAGTTTGTTTCACAATAGTGGAGAAGACTTGTTGGTGTCTGTGTAATAGTCCTGTTATTCTGTTTAGCCTACTCTTTCTTTCCCTCTTCCCCTTCCAACACCCAGTAGCTGGCTAGAGGAATATACCTCAGGCCGACCTCTCTGCATTTCGTATCATTAAAATTCTCTCTCTCTACTGCAAAGAAACTCTATATGTTTGTTCCAAAGTAAGTTTTCTAAAAATATAGCTCCTAGTGTTTTTACCTCACTTAAAATGGTAATTTCGTCATTGTTTAGATACATGTTTTCCAACATTTAGGGCCTTATGCTTTGTGCGAAAGATGATTGCTTGTGTTTTCTTCGCATTAATTCTTAGGCAGTTTCTATTGCACCAGTTTGAAATATCCTGGAGCATAACATTTGCGAAATTAGCGAGAGTGTCCGGACTCGTGCCCCTGAGAAAAAGGGTGATCTCATCCACATGTGCAATCATTTGATATTTGCAGTTGTGGAAGAAATGTCATTCATATAAACTATAAAAAGAAGTGGCCCAAGAACACTCCCTTGTAGCACACCATGTGGGATAGGTTTTCTTTTCGACTTTGAACATTCATAGCCAACGTGCCGAGACCGATGCTGGAGATGGAAGGACAAAAACTTGTTTCCATGACTACATATTCCGTGTTGCTCAAGCTTAGCTACAAGTGTGATAGGGTGAACACAATTCAATGCTTTTGTAGGATCTAGATATATACCTAAGACTACCTCTTTGCATCAAGCGCCGTAGTTATAAACTCCTTTTGCATTAATCAGGCTAATTCCGTTGACTTGCCTTTCAGGAAACTGCACTGTGCTGTCGAGACAAGCGAGTGTTTGTCTAAAAAAACTATACAGTTCCTTGTGCACGACTTTTTCTAAGCCCTTCGAAAAGACCAGCAAACTGGAAATAGGCCTAAAATTTGTTAGTCATTTTTGTTTCCACCCTTGTGTATTGCTACCACCTTTGCAATCTGCATTTCCTTCGGAAAACAATTTTATTCTAGAGCTAAGTTATAAACTTCAGCTGAAATCTGCACAATTGTGTCCATAAAAAATTTGGTGGGTCTAATTTGCATATCATTTGCATCACGTGACATAACTTTTTAGGCTATGAAACACATTTACAACGTCGTTCTCAGTCGTGGGAAAAAACACCATGTTGCCAGAAAAGCTTGCTGTTTTATGAATTGAGGGAGTATTTGCCATGGTGCAACTTCTAGGCTCTCCCATAGCTACAAAAGGATCATTTAAACCATTTGGAACGTCTGCTACATGGACAACACTGTTCATGAGAATGTTATCAACGTTAGCTACATCGGTATGTTTTATAAGGCTGTTCAGTTGCTTCCAGAACAAAGAATTATTATTCACCACATCGCTAAATTGGCTTGATAATACACTTCTTTCACGGCTTTTAGCTTGGCGTTCAGCTTACTTCTAAACACCTTCAAAGCTTTAAATTTTTTTATATCTTTGGTTTTCACAAATTCCCAGTATGTGCGGTTTTTTAAGTTTATCTGCCTGTGAATAGAACTGTTTATCCCTGGTTTGTAAGATTTTTTATATTTCCTGGGCACAATATAGGGAAAATGTTTTTTGCAGATAGCTTTGAAGTCCACCATAAACGCTTGATAAATGCTATATGCATCAGTACACAATAGAATGTGGCTTCAATCATGATCCTGAACTTCCGTTTGAAATCTTTGCAGGGAACAGTCAGTAACATCCTGTGTGCATATAGAAGTGCTTCGGTCGTGCTTTGCTTCATTTCCATCAGAAATAAAAGCAAGGATAGGAAGATGATCACTAATATCACAAACAAGTGTTCTGCTTGACTCAACTGCACTGTCTGCATTGGTAATGAAGAGATCAAGAATGCTCACTGTTTTATCAGTCATGCAGGTTGGCTCATTTATAACATTATTAAAACCACTAGATGTGAGGATTGACAGAAAATCACTGCTAATATTGGAAACTGGTAACATATCTATGTTCAGGTCACCGCTCAGAAACAGTACATACTTACTATGTGACGCAAATTCTAACATTTTCTAAAAAAATTAAGAAAGGCATGACAACAAGTGTTTGGGGGCTGGTAAACCGCAGAGATAACCATGGAGCCATTTTGTGCAGTTAATATTTCATCATTATCATCTGAGACAGAGAATTCCTCCAAAATTTGCACTTCGTGAGTGCGACTAACCAACAGTAACATACCGCCACTCCGCCTTTGCGGACTGTACAAATGGGTACAAATGTTTTGATAACCAGTACACGTGAATAGAACGGTGTGTTGCGTGTACCAAGTTTCTGAGACCAGTATAGCACCATAATGAACACCACTAGAATCGATGAGCGAATCCATATCATCATGCTTATTTTCCAGTGATCGTGCGTTCAGGTGAAAGAAGGCTAGGTCACTCTTGTTCCGAAGTGTTTTTAGGTTTTCCGGTGCAACAGCCATTGTGGCACAGCTACAATAACTGACATAATGAGCACGGAGTTCTATCAGAGGATAAACAGAAGTCGGAAAAGGTGGCATTATGTCTGATCCTGCACTATAAGTGGTTATGTTATAAGTTGACTCATCTGCACTAGTTAAAGGCCAACTGCAACAAAATTTTTGACACAGAAAGCCTAGTTTAAAATAGCATAGATGTAGAAGAGCCTCTAGCCATAATTTGACATTATAACGACAAGTGGAAACATTGTGAAAAGCTTGCAAAAATGGCCATTTTTTAATATTGAAACTGAAAAAAAATCTGCCATTACTACTTGCCAGAAGTGACGCTTGACCCAGAGCGTGCCACTTCTCGGTATGACCTCCAAAGTAAGGTGGCATGCTGAGACTTGTGTCGTAGTGACAGCCGGGAGCTACTTAGGTGCTGTTTAAAGGCTGCTAACAAGAAAAATATGCAATTACCAGCCCTGCAGCTTTGCCAAGATTGCTTTAGAAGTATATACTATTTATAAAAATTTAGCCGAAGTAAAATTTTGTTGGATTTGGCCTATGAAATGTGGTGCCTGTGTATGAACTGTAGATATATGTGTAATACAGTCTACTGCCATCAATTCGACCCTGATGGGCCCAATAAAATTGCCCGAATTATCCGGCAGGTCAAATTAAACAAGATCAATAAAAAAACGCCAGAACACCGCTGATTCTTTTGGCAATAGTTGCTCAATTCTAACACGCCTCCGAATCAAACGCGCCCACTTTCTACATGTCCAAAGTTGTAAACTAACGTAGAAATCACACTGAAGCTCCTAGTAAAGTACAAATCTAACACACACAATTTTTTAGCTAGAAAAATTGGTGCCCAATCCCACCGATTTCCTGAAGTCTGCTTTGCCACATGATAATTTTTAATGTTTTCTTTGCCGCAATACGTTAAGTTATGGGCAAAGTATACGAACGTTGTGAAGGTGGTTTTGGTTTCGTCTTCCTTTACACTGCACAGGCGATTTCCGCCCTTCTTCTTTTTTTTTTTTAGTAAGATGCGCGTTAGAATCTGTAACTAGCGTAATCCAAACATTGTGGGTTACGGTTATTGCTTTAAAGTCTTCCTAGGGTGGGCCAAGAATAGACATTCAACAAGAAAGGGTGTGTGCTCAATGCCTTCACTGTCCCCTAAGCTCAGTCAAGACAGACACTGGACCTCTTCGATTTTCCACTTCTGGGTACCTGCGGGCTGCCAGAGCCAGCCAGAGCGTCTTCGTTTTTCTCGGGTATCAAATTCAGCACTTAGAGTTCACAAGCAGAGTGTGAGGTTGCCTTTTTCACGATCACCCTCTTTTTAGACAAAGGCCTTCTCCTCACACATTTCGAACCTTCCAGCAGCTGCTATATTTTGCCATTTAGCAGATTCCTATAGACTGCTGCTTTGGGTCATAACTGACATCAGTCTAGAAGGGTGTTTCGATCAGGTTCGAGGCAAGTTGAGTATTGCAAACTAATGAAGAGTAGTGAGCCTTCGGGTCCCGCTAATTTCAATTGGCTTGCAACACTCAACTTGCTCAAAACACACAAAAATTAAGCCCAGTCCGCACATAGCCTACGCCTGCTGCGCCTCACAGGGGATGCAAGCCAGAGCTGCCACACTTCTCTCCAGCGTTGCTTGCGGTTCCTCCTGGCTAGACACCTTGACAGACATTGATAAAGCTTGAAAATGTGCAATTTGTATTTGTCTACTAACCCTGCAGGACAAAAGCAGTTAGCCCCACAGCATAGCATGACCAGACTGAAGAGTGCGAGCGCACTTTTCAGCGTACTCTTTAGCATGCCAGGCACATAGCATGCACACTGCAGTTAGGGTGGCCACTACAGTTGGGCATAGTTGCGCGTGCTGCCTAACGTAGATACCGTGCCCGCTGCAGAATTCCACCACGAGCCCACTCGCCATCAAGATATGTAGAGTAATGTGTGCTTTGATTGTGCTGTCATTGACATGGCTCAGGGGCGTGGCAACGCAAGCCAGTCCAAGCCAGCCTAAGCGCCCACAGTGTGTTAGGACAGGCACAGCTGGTCTGGAGTACCTGCGTGAGAGTGTGCCACATGCTCCAGGGAGAGATTCTCTGCTTCCCGAGTTGCACACATTGGAGGTGTGTCATCTCATGGTCAAAGCTCGTTACATTAGGAATCCCTTCAACACGAGTCCTAATTGTGGCATCCATCGCCGAGTTGATGTGCGTGCTGCCGACATATTCACACGAGCGAAGATGACGTTTTGTTCAAGCCATGAAAATCGTGTGATTGCCCTAGAGATAAGTGCAAAAGGAACTGTGCAACTCATGCCACTTGATACGAGAAAAAACAGCTGTATGCAGCTGTCAGTATATTGTAGCACAGCTAAGTGATGACCCACGTTAGTACACTAACAGTGACTAAAAGCATGTTTCCAACAGTGCCCGTCATTTTCTGCTGAAAGAAGAAACACAACATTGAAGCCAGGAGATGTAATGCCCCATAGGTGGCGGCCCCACTCCTTTGGAATGGAGGACGTTGAGAAGGAATGAGAAAGTTAAATGTTTTTTTGTTCATGATACCTACACTCGTAAGAAGTCTCATTGAAAAATTATTTTGGTAATATATTCCTGGGACGGGCAATACTTGTCCCAAGGCATTTTTGATGGTTCAAAGAAAGGTGGTTCAGGGCTTCCTTAGTGGCCAACATCAGTCAATCATCAAATAACTTAATACTTGTTAAGAAATCGAGAAACATAGTACATGTTATAAGATCTGCACCATGCTGCTGGCAATGCTGTTGTACGAAGTCAGATTTTACAGATTTCGCTTTCTTTCAGCTGAAGTCACCTCTGAAGATTTCAGGGTAAATTTATGTTCCCTTCACAATACAGTAAGACTCTCTGTAGAAAAGAATTAACTGGCCTGAGCCATCTTCTGCTACACCCAGCGACATCGGAGATAAGCACTTTAGATAAGGAAATTTAAATATTTTGTGTAGATATTTGTATTGTTTCCTTGTTGCAACTGAATGGTTTTCTCAAACAGAGGTACTAACCTCGTCTTCCAGAGTTCACTTGACTCTAAAGACATATCCGAAGTGGATTTCTACCGCTATCTAGGCATTCTCATAAACAGTAAATTGTCCTGGCCCGACCATATTTGGAAACTTGTAACAGATGCCTTAAGGTTACATTGTTACCTAAAGAGAACACTATCCCTCTCTCCTCCTTCAATTAGAAAAATAGTATACAAAACGTTCCTTAGGAGCCAACTTGAATTTGTTTCCCCTGTGTGGAGTCCCTACCAGGAGAACCTCATTAGATTTCTTTAGTCGGTTAAATATTGTGCTGCTCAGTTTATATCATCAAAATATGATAACTATCTCAGCGTTTCTAATATTAAATAATCTCTTGAGCTCACCCCTTTAGCAGTTAGATTAATCGCACGACTATGCCTGTTTCACAAGTTATATTTCAACTCTTCTCATCTAAATGGCACACTGCTATTTCCGCCCTTTTGAACTTCTCATCGCCTATTTGATTCCAAAAGCATTCAACGTCTTCATGGTACAACACTTGCATTCAATAAATCATTCTTTCCTACAGCCATCGACTAATGGAAGTCTTCCCGAAGCTACCATTCTTAAGCATGATCTATCTAAATTTTGGGAGTCCTTAACTGCTCGTCTTTTTATATCCTTTATGTAAAGCACTGTTTGATTAATGTCTTGCATATTTTCTATTTTATTTTTGCTACTGCTGTTATAGGTGCATACATTGTCAGGTAAAAATGATTGTAATTTTGTTCTTTATTATGCAGCCTTTGTATTTCCTTGTCGGGTTGACTGTCATCAGATCATTCTTCTTTTACAGATCTTTCTAATGTCTTTTTATCCCTCTTTTGCTCCTGCTTCTTTATGTATTGGCAGTTTGTTTGCTTTAATTTCCCACTCCTGCTATTACTATACCCAATATTAACGTTAGAAATGTTTTTCTTTGTTGTATTCACCTTTTATTTATTTATTTGAAAAGTGGCTGCCATTCTGTCAGTTATTGCATTAGTTTTGGAACATGTCTTTTTTATTTCTTGTCATCCCCCTTAGTAATAACCTGTAAAGGGCCCCTAAGGGTAAAACAAATCATGATGATGATGATGATGATGATGATGATGGTGTGATGTAGCACCAGTCCACTGCTCTTAGTAACAGTCCCCTCTCAGCAGTGCCGCTAGCTCAGCGTTGTTAACTAAACTTCACATTACTTGGCGAGAAGGCTTGTGCTTTGATGCATGCTTTCTCATGCCAATTGTTGAAAGTCACACAGGAAGTCATACTGAGTGTTGGCAGCTGCGTGTTGGATCCATCAGTGAAATGCTAAGGAGAGCAGTGGCAGCATGGAACATCTGCTTGCAAAGGGTGGCTGCATGACATCATGCTCTCTCCTGGCTTCTCTGACACCACGAATGTTTTGTTGGTAACTTAGTAAGCGATTGTTTGCTGCAGTTCGTACTGCCTGTAAAGCTACAGGCTTTGCTATTAGTATGCTAATCATTGAGCCATGAGGTAGCCCTTAGCTGTCAGCATGGCTGCCAAGTTATTATCCGAGTTATTACTCAGACCTTGGCTCTACAGTGATTAACAATATATAAATGAAATGTAATGAAGTATTTTTCTTCTGCAAAATTATTGACTGCTACATTTACACCTTTGTAATGCAGGTTGTTGTGCGGACTTCAGTGGATAAGCAAGCTAGTCGGCAGATGTCCGACATTGCTGGGCCAAGCCTGGAAGTTGGCCCTGACTGGACAGTAGTGAGCAATGTCAAAGAATTTAGAGTCCGCAGCCCAACCACAGGCCGCACAATCTTCTCAACTGAATATCAGGGTTTCCAACTTCCTAAGGGTATTCCAAATCTCAGCGTCAAAGAGGCCCATGTGTCACGGGTAAGAGCAGCTCTTTTCTCTTGCCACCTATGCTAGCAGTTTTATTTGCATCATTTACTTGATTGGCTAGCAGTAGACCTGGTATCAGATCTTTAGATGGTGTGGGATTTCAGCCATCGTAACGTGATACATCATTTCAAGCCACATCCCGTAAAACTGTCACTGTAAACTTAGCTGCTCCACATTCTTACCTGGTAACGAGTCTGTCCCTCCAGTAACTCTAAGGAGCTTTAGAAATAAGGCACCTAAAGTTAGGCAAAGCAATCTGCAGAGCTTTCTAAAGAATGAAAGAGGCGAGTACAAAAGAATGCAAGTGGGGTATGCAGTTTTGGGTATGCAAGGCTGCTTGGGTATGCTATCTCTAAACCTTCTGGTCTTCAGCAACAGAGTCGTTCAGCAGGGAGGTTGCGGGAATGTTAAAGCGTTTTCTGTTGTCTTAGCCAAAGAGTAAATAAGCATGTGGGGCAGACTTTCATAGATAGGTCTTTCTCTTTGTAGGATGCAGTGACCACAGTTGCGAATGTTGCCTGAACCAATATTTGCAAGTCTCAGAGATCAGGCTCTAGAATTTAATTCAAATCTTAAAACAGAGATTCCTCAATTCGTGTAGGAATTTGTGAGTATTTCACACCCCTAATCTTCGGAAAGCCATTCGAGCTAACATTAACATGAAGTTTACTTGACCTGAATACTTTACTTAATGCGTCGAAAACAGTACATAGTGATTGATGGGCAGCAGTCCGATTCTCTTTCAGTAACCTCTGGCATGCCTCAAGGCAGTGTGCTTGGCCCACTACTATTTCTTATTTATTGTAACGATATAGTTGATGCAATAAATGCCCCTGTTAATGTTTGTCTGTTTGCTGATGACTGTATCAGTTTTTAAAGATTTTAATACATGAATGATCAACTATCACTTAATTTATCCTTAAACAACATTCTTGATTGATGCAACCAGTGGGGTATGAAACTCAACTCTGATAAATCTGTGTTTTTGTGTATAACAAACAAAAAAGTACCGCTGAAATTTTCACATTCTATTGGTAAAGACCCCTTGCCGAAGTGAGAGAGTACATGTATCCTGAAATTACAATTACCAACAACCTAAATTGGCATAGCCACATTGCTAACACCACCTCTTCTGCTTTTAGAAACTATGTCTACTTTGCCATAGGCTTAAACATGCATCTCATAGAGTGAAATCATTAGTCTATACCACTTTAATTCAACCCAGATTGGAATATTCATGCATTATTTGTGACCCATTTACCAAAACCAACATTAATACGCTTGAAAAGATGCAGAGAAGAGCCATACGTTTTATTTTTTTCAAATATGGCCGAGAGGAGTGAGTCTGTAACTGAATTATTGCACAGTAATGGTTTCCACACAATTTAGATGAGGCAAAAAATAATGTGACTGAAGTTCCTTTACTCCTTAATAAACCTTGAATTTTCTTTAGATCCTGGTCTATACATAACTCTTTCTGCATCTAGGAAAACCTGTCATTCCTATCCCCTCGCTCTCTCCCCTTACGTTGCCAGGACAAACCTCTAATTTTTCTTTCATTCCTCGAACTATAAAAGAATGGAACCTCATACCTTTCCATCATCTCAACTCTCCTGAATCAATTCAGACTCATATTATCAGCATTTCCTAAGTAACATTGCTGTTTTGTTCTATTTTGTTTGCTTTAAGTTTATATTTTGCAATGCTGCCTTTTATACACGTATCTATTTTATTTTGTGTGTTACCTTGCCCCCCCCCCCCCCCCGCCCCCCCTTGCTGGGGCCACACGGCCTGCAGTATAATGTAAAAAAAATGACAAATGATTTTTCAATGGAAATAGACTCATTAAGGGTCTCCTATGGTAATTAGTGCAATTTTGTCATGTGAGCTGAATTACTTGAGGCTGACATGCACAGAAATCAATGTGGTGTTTACTAATTAACAAAGTCACGCTTATAAAGTTTGAACTTACCTATTCACCTTAGGGCACATGTCCCAGTTGCAGAATTGCAATCGAGCAGTAATGAAGTCATATTCTTTTAGCAGAAAGGCTGTGCTTAGCACCATTTCAAGAACCAAATCTGTGATGAAATGCATTGATGTTTCAGTAAATATGTACTGCTCACAACTGCATTTCTCACCAATGATAGTAAAATTTGGAGGCATGTTACTGTTTTGTTGTTGGAATTTGGCAGGTATAGTACGCAGCTGACTTTCGTTAATTCAAGCTTGACGAGACTGAGTTCAGAACACTAGTTCAGTGCTTCGGGGGTTATGAATATGCACTAAAAATAACTGCAAGCCATAATTTGTAAAACTAAGTGTTGCTCTTGGTGGTCTTGGTGCCCATGTTTTTCTTACACCTGACAAGTTGAACATCTTTTCTAGCTCACCAGCGCCAAGCGTGACCCATTGATCATTTCATCTCCTTACCAAATCCTACTCAAAGGCAATGGAGGACTGGATATGGAAGGACACAACATCACTTGGTCAGCAGGACACAACATCTTTCTTAGGAGTGTGGTACGGTGGATTACATGCATTTGTTTAGAGCTGTTTGAAAATCTGGAGCCCTTTCCAATGGCACCGACCATAGCATTCGCACATGTGCCAATGTGCAATATATGCGTGCATACCACTGCCACTAAAAAGAAAAATGAGGTCATGCAGCACTATCTAAACCTGTGTGCATTGTGTTAAAATGCTGATACATATAGCTGTTAAACCATGCGCATGTACACTCATGTTTATTTATTTATTTATTTATTTATTTATTTATTTATTTATTTATTTATTCATTCATTTTCAAATACTACTTTCAGGGCTCTAATGACTGTTACAGAAAGGAGTCGTTAAAACATTCTTGCAAGTGCAGTGAACATCAAAATGCAATTAAGCAAAAGAACTATGCAACATTGTATATTTCTCAAGCATTATATGAGGGGAAGTCAAAAAGTAAAGGGACTTCTGCAATTTCTTGCACTGGGGTTTGGTAACATTGCTAGTCATCATCATCATCAGCCTGGTTACGCCCACTGCAGGGCAAAGGCCTCTCCCATACTTCTCCAACTGCCCCGGTCATGTACTAATTGTGGCCATGTTGACCCTCCAAACTTCCTAATCTCATCTGCCCACCTAACTTTCTGTCGCCCCCTGCTACGCTTCCCTTCCCTCGGAATCCAGTCCGTAACCCTTAATGACCATCGGTTATCTTCCCTCCTCATTACATGTCCTGCCCATGCCCATTTCTTTTTCTTGATTTCAACTAAGATGTCATTTACGCGCGTTTGTTCCCTCACCCAATCTGCTCTTTTCTTATCCCTTAATGTTACACCTATCATTCTTCTTTCCATAGCTCGTTGCGTCGTCCTCAATTTAAGTAAAACCCTTTTCGTAAGCCTCCAGGTTTCTGCCCCGTAAGTGAGTACTGGTAAGACACAGCTGTTATAAACTTTTCTCTTGAGGGATAATGGCAACCTGCTGTTCATGATCTCAGAATGCCTGCCAAACGCACCCCAGCCCATTCTTATTCTTCTGATTATTTCATTCTCATGATCCGGATCAGCAGTCACTACCTGTCCTAAGTAGATGTATTCCCTTACCACTTCCAGTGCCTCGCTACCTATCGTAAACTGCTGTTCCCTTCCGAGACTGTTAAACATTACTTTAGTTTTCTGCAGATAAATTTTTAGTCCCACCCTTCTGCTCTGCCTCTCCAGGTCAGTGAGCATGCATTGCAGTTGGTCCCCTGAACATTGCTAGTATCCAGCGCTAAATTAGTGTCGCCGGCAACACTTTTATGCAACGTGTCACTCTTATTCCCACGTTAGTCATTAGAGTGTAGCAGACCGTTGAAAATCTGCATTAAGGAGGAAATGAGGGCAGTGATTTGCTTTTTGTTTGCGTAAGGTGTTAAACCTGCAGAAATTATTCGTTCAATGCAAGCGCAGTATGGTGACAGTTTATCGTGAAGCAACGTCTACGAACGGATTGAGCGTTTCAAACAGGGAAGAACTTCTTTATTTGACAAGGAATGATCGGGCAGGCAACCGACATCAATGACTGAGGACAATTTGAAGGTCGTTGAGGGTATAGCGATGCAAAACAGGAATCACAGTGGATGAAATCATCAATACTTTACATATCAGTCATGGTTCAGCGTATTCCATCTTACATGACAGGCTAAATTTCCGGAAAGTGTGTGCAAGGTGGGTCCCGAAATAATTGTCAGCGCAGCATAAGACACAAAGGTTGGACATCTCCCGTAAACATTTGGCCCGTTATCGTCGCGAGGGAGATGGATTTTTACAGCAAATTTTTACTGTAGATGAAACTTGGGTACATCATCATGAACTGAAAAGTAAGGCTGCAAGCATGGTTTGGAAGCGCTGATCATCACGAGAAGTTGAAAAATGTAAACGTCAACCATCAGCTGGTAAGATTATGCTAACACTATTCTGGGACATGGAAGGTGTGGTAGCCATTCATTTCACCCCCAAGAGGCGAAACTGTGAACAGTGAGAACTATTGTGATGCGTTGCGAACTAAACTGAAACCCGCAATCAGATCCAAACATTGTGGAAAACTGCGAAAAGGTGTCATCCTGCAGCAAGATAACGCTCAGCCACATTCTGCCAAATGGACGGCCGAAACAATAAAGGAGTTGGGATTCGAATTGCTGGAACACCTGCCATACAGTCCAGACCTGACTCCAAGCAATATTCATATGTTTGGACCATTCAAGGAAGCACTCAGGGGAAGAAGATTTGCAACCGGTGCAGAAGTCATTGATGCGGTGCAAAATTGGTTACTGGTGCAACCGAAAAACTTTTTTTCCTAAGAGAAAAAAAAGACTTGTGAAGCATTAGGCAAAGTGCGTTGAAGTGCAGGGAGCTATGTAGAAAAATGATATATGTTTCATTTTTCTAACATTAGAATAAATGTACTTTTTCTCAAAAGTTCCTTTACTTTATGACTTCCCCTCGTACGTCGGTACATTTGTGTGCAGGAGAAAACAGGGAAGCAATACATCCAAGTGCAAAGAAAATTCCATTGTTATAGCCAGTAATTGTTATATAACTGGGTTGCATGAAAATAAACCCCAAGAAAAACAGGGAGCCATCAAAACATTTTAATTAACTAGAAAGAAGTACAGTGAGCCCACTTATAGCATAATACTCTGTTTGTGAGAAAATACTCTTGACATCCGTGAAGTCGCACTGACGTATCAGTGATGGAGTCCTGGCGCGAAATTAAAGAATTGCACTCGAAACTCGTGATAACGAAATTCTCGCGACAACGAAACATTTTCGTATCCCCAGCGAACACCCTTAGGATTCAATGAATTTCGTACCTCTCGGCAACGAAATGTCGCTCTACTGCAATCCCGCATCAATGAAATTTGTCGGAACGTAACTCTGCATACTACCTACTCGAGTAAGGCTAGCAGGCTCCAAAATGTGCTCAAATGTGATTGTTCTGCACTAAAATTGCGTAAAATACCACCACATTACACTTGTGTGGGCACTGCCATTTTTTATTATGAAAACAACCAAGCACCGGAAGCGATCACTAAGCTGGAAACATGTCAAGGCCGCCATCATGTTTGTTGGTCACCCATTTGAAGCAGCATGCATGTTGCTACCCACATGTGACGACAGTTTTTGCATGCCTACTAGGTGAGATCGTCGATCGGTGTTCGAAACGTGCATTCAGTTTGCGTTCCCCATGGCTGACGACTCAGCGAGGCCTAGGCCAATCATGTGAAGCGAAACTGAACACAAACTGAATGTGCTTTTCGAAAAACAATCGCTGATCACAGCAATGCACTGCGTAATGTGCACCTCGGTGAGAAAAATGCAGCAACAACAAGGAAATCCACATCCCACCGACATGGAATTGTTTATGGCGTCTGAGATGGCAGTCGCAGCATATGGAGTGTCACGCATAGGGCCATGATTGAGCGATCATCCGGGGATACGCATCCCTTGCTTCAAGAATGCTGGTTTTGGTGCCACCCAACAGGCATCGCGTGCGGATGCGGCGCCGGACGTAGATTTGCGCGAAAGGGCCGTTATCTCAATCGTTTGCCTTCTGGTGCACGGGATACGATCACTTTTGTGCTCGGCACTGGACGCATCGGCACCTACGGGCAACAGCGTGTGCTGGAGAAATGGTGCTGCATGCGCTGTTGCTCTGCGTCTGGTGCCGAGTTACACAAAATCTCATAAAAGTGATCATACCTCCGAAAGCAATTGACTGAGAATACTACTACGGCAGTACTGCCACTGCTTGGGTACGCATGCGGCGCACTTTGTACTGTCGGCAATGCGGTTCTATATCCTCGAGCGAAGCTTGCAAAGTAGGCTAACAGAATTCTTACAGTAAAGTTCTGTTCTGCGATGCATTACCTATCTGTGCTGTCTCTTTTCACAACAACGAAATTCTTGCGAAAGCGAATCTTTTCGCATTCCCCGCCAATTTCGTTATTGCGAGGTTCAACTGTATGTTTTTCATTGTCTCTTCTAATAATCAACTTATAATCACAAAATTAATGACAACCTAGTTTTCATGAAATACTTGATCAGTCTAACCTGATCAAGTTTTTATCTTTAGCATTCATTTAAAAAAAAAGCCAGGTGGGTAAAATCTGGAGTCCTTCACTACGGATTCCCTCACAACCCAGTGTTTAGTTTTGAGACATTAAAGCTCATAATTTCTTTCATTGTGCAGAACCAGAGCCTTACTCTGGACGGCAGCAACGGCATCCGTATCCTAGCTGCTGGTTTGCCACGCTCCGAGAACCCTTCAAGCGATGCCTTGTACTGGTACAAGCTCTGTGTGTGCATGCCTTCTGGCCGCATCTTCCGCGTGCCAGTTCGGGAGCAAGGTTTTGGATGCGGAGACGTGAGGTTTCCAGAGAGCGTCAACCCCTGTACCTAGGTGCTACTGTGCGGCATGCTACTCATTATCTCCACATTTCTAAGCTAGTCATAACAGATATCTTTAGGTTTGAACCAGTAGGCTTGCTGAGGTCACGATTGTCAATTTTCTTGTTTGTATCTTACAATTGTCATTGCTATTGGATGTAATGTAGAAATAACCCTTTCCACGCTAAATGTCTTTTTTTTTTTCTTTACAGAAATTTTTTTAAGCACTTTACGGCTAATTCATGTTGAATGACTTTTGTTGTTGTAATATATAAATGGTATTATTTTCTCTTGTCTCTTACCATCAATTTTTGTATGTTGTAGTTTTGAGTTGCAGAGAGGCATGGCCACAGAAAATGTTTGTATGAAGCTGTACATTTCTTGCAACAAAAGTATTATGTTGCTTTTGATGCTTTCGGTATCCCCTACGTGATATGCAATTATTGGTGCCGTGAGGAAAGAAAATTGCTGAGATGAAGGTGGCAAAGCATTTTGCATCAAGACATGTAAACATGAGAGCGGCCAAACTCTTACTCACAACCATCAGATGCCCCGCAAATTTTAAACCTAGGGGAGCCAGATTTCTGCTTCATTTCTACCTACTGCCATCAGAAAAAGTCAGTTTTCTGGAAGCTTGCGCCACCTAGTAACAAAGCATTCCCACCAAAATGATAAAGTTTCTGCCACTTACCCGCAGCACCCAGTGAATGAAAGGAAATCCTTGATCAAGTAAGACTGTCGATAGTATATGCTATTGGTGAAAACGTGAGCACACATTAACCCTCCCTTGGCGCAGGTAGGGTTAATGTGTGTGCATCATTTTTTTTTTCACAACTCAAGTCTGTTAAGTGAATCGCACTGCCAAAGGATGTATTCATGAATATTTGTAATGGCATGTGCGTTTGGAGACAATTTTCATTTTGCAGCTGAGCATAAAGGTTGGATTCCCAGCCAATACAGCTGCATTTACATATGTATTTATAGATTTAGGTGCTGTGCTCGTTTGAAAACAGCAGGTGGCAAAAATTAATTCATGTCCTTCCACTGGAGCATCCCCCATAGCCTGCTGTGTGAAGCCCTTCCACTTTAATACTTTGGTCCATTAAAACTGCCAAAACACGGGGCCCTTAACTGGGTCCTTTCCAGCTGTTGTGTGCAGTGTACTAAGTTTAAGCATTCAAACAGCGTCATATGCATTTTCATTACCATTCCTTCATCTACAAAAGAGCCCCAAAGGCTGCTTCTGTGTTAACCAAACTTTTGTGTCCCTCTCCTGTTACTAGCCAACCATTATGGGGATCTTTATTCAGTCCTGAGGCTGTACTACTGTTGACTTATCGCTTGCTATGCCAGTTGATTAGCTAATAAGCCAACGAAAGCAGATGTGAAGATTCCATGCCTACTGTCATTGTTTTTTGTGTCGTGTGTTTCGCAAGTGCATTGACAGAATGCTTGTCGCTCTACTGGGGCTCCTTACTGGGCTTAACATCACGCAAAAGAAATTCCCGAGAGTTGTCAGTTGAGGCTACAACTTTTTGTGAAATTTCGTCTGAAAGATGAAGAACTATAGCTATCACACAAACACTGAGAAATGGAGCACTGGGTTTACGTTTTGTAGCAATCTATTTCATTATCCTTTTTTTTTACACCCCCATTGTCATTAGCTTGGCCATTGCCATTATCACCGAGATTGGCCAGTTAGCTAGACAGATGACAAAACAGGAATGGAAAATGAAGTGCATTGCTAGAAAATATAACCCCAGGTGCTCGTGACTTGGGAGTGCGTTATCAGAGGGCCCGATGTGCTACAGTCCCACAGATGTCACAGTTCTGACATGTTGCATTTCTATCTCATTCTCCCTGTTAAGTGTCATTACTATTAGGGACATTGTGCTCTTATGCTATTATCAATTTGCTTGGATAGTCAATTCAGGTGCAGAGCAGCTGTCAAACGTAGGGTGCGCAAATAGCAATTTTTGAGACCAAATCGAATACAGATCGAATAGTGCCAGAAGGAAGTCTAGTAGAATATTGATAGCTAAACAAATAGTTCTTGAATAAACAATGGTCATTTTCTCCATTAATGTTAAGCAAGGTTCATATCCTAGCATTCATAATGTTATCAAGCTTCTGTCTTAAAGGGCCCCTCACCAGGCCCCGTAGCAAATTTTGAATATACACTGGAAGTTGTTACGTGCCCTCTAGTGAGCGTCCTGCCTCAAAAGTTTTTCAAATTGGCTCATTAATTGCTGAGATAGAAATATTTCAGTGCCGTGAACCCATAATTTCAGAAGGCGAGCTCCACTGCATAGCGACACACTCTCTCCACTTGCCCCGTCTAGCCTCCGCAAGCGAAATTCCTTCCCTCCGTTCTCCCATACCGTACCTCGAGGGTCGCATGACGCATGCGTCATGAGCCCTGCCTTCATTTTTTTTCTCCTCTCTTTTTTTTTTTTTTTTCCGGCGCTGCGCACTTCCGCTAACGGCGCTGCACGCGAGCTGTTGTGATGTCTCGGTTCACGCAGCGCACAATTTTGTGTGCTGTGATCAAGGACACATGACTAGCGGTATAATTCAGTGCTACACGAATACTGAAGCAGAACAAGCGGATCACAGAGCATGATCACGCGCTGGAACACGGTAGAAAATGGCATAGTTTCGGTGCCTGCGCACATGACTGCACGACCTCTCTCTTGCTTCGGTGCGAAGTAAAACAAAATACAAAGACATTCCGTTGGTGTGTTTTATTATTTATCTAAATTTCAGTTCGTCAATTCAAGCAACAGATCACACAAATAACAGACGTTGCCTTGAATAATTCTCGAAGTCACATGTCACCACGAGCGACGTCACTCTGTGGACACGACTGTCCGGCTTGGAGCGCGGCCGTCGTGAGGGAAAGGGAAAACGGCATTTGGATTGAAGTTTCTGACCTTTCCGCGGCGCGTAGCAATGTAATCCTTTGCAAACACGATAATTACAGCGCATTGTATGCTCTGCGCTTGTCAGCTCAAAATGGCCAGACCTGGTGAGGTGCCCTTTAACCCTTCGAGGGTCGATTTTCTTCGCCATAATGCGACCGCTCAGGGTCGATTTTTTTTTATTGCAGATTCCAATTCTTCTTAGGGACTTATTTTGAAAAAAATGTACCACAATTTTTCTAGGGTGACTGTAAAGTGAGAAAAAATATTTTGCGTTGGTATATGTATACTCTTCAGTCATGAATAACAACAATAAAAAAGGAAATAAACTTATAGAATTCAAAATTTGATGCATTTTTGTACACATAGTTCAAAGCCTTGAAAATGTGCACACAAGAATATTTCGCAAGACTCAAATGTTCCTGCTCTTACACTAATATGTATATCCATAGCGTAATCGAACTGCGTAGGTGTGGACACTCAAGAAAACTGTGTGGTTGTGTGCCCGTCAAAAAAGCACAATGTGTGATAAACTTCCGCTAATCTTCATCTGATTGCCAACCAGAGGCAATTAGTTTTCGCGAGTGTCGAAAAAAGACAAAACAAGAAGCAATGGAAACACATGCACGGTGGTATCCTTCCTAAGCACACTGCTGCAAGCACTAAACGAGCGAAAAAGAGACAGTCGCTCTTTGAGTGACCAGTAACAAGATAGCCAACAGTTTTGCAAGCACAAGAAGCTGAAACCGCCCACGGAACAAAACCCAAACCGCCGCCCGCCCGCCCGCGCACCAATGTGCGAGCGGTAGTATATAGAGGCGCGGGAGCAAACTAGTAGCTCTAAAACGAGCCATGCAACGAAAACCAAGAGAGGGAGGTGTGCGAAAAAAATTACCTTACTTCCCACATAGTGGCAGCACATGACAGAAAATAAAAAGTTTGGAAATTGGCCCGCTTTTTAAACGTTCAGGTGGCGCCGTAAATATACGGCATCAGCCATTTTTGGACTTGTTCGCAATGCCGTATATTTACGTCATTGACCCTCAAAGAGTTAAAATTGCACATGAAGTAGTCTTGTTTACTGAAAGCCTAAATGGAGCATTTTAACCTAATAGGAAGTTTGTTTGCATACCCAGCACTCTTGTGTGTGCGAAGGATTGCGACTTGAAGGAAAGATATGGCTTCTCGAGTGATGTAGAGCTTGCTCCACTATGTAATTTACGCATTTTATGTCTACTACTGTGACCACTGGGATGAAACCTGTCGCACTGTTGCTTCAATTTCATATCCGACATTTGATTCAAAGACTGACTCAATCTAATAGGGCAATACTAGATTTTTTATTAGAAGTTGTCCAATATTCACACACCCCTAGTCCAAAGGAAGCCAGAGCTCATGTCCTCCCTGTTCAAAGTACATTTGTACCGCATAAATGCTTTCTCCAGGCTTCTCTTAACAAATTTTGGTTCATAATTGGTTACTCTTAATGAAGAAAAATTATGCTGATTATTAAGAGCAAACTGGAAAATACCATTTTGTGAATATGAACTAATCATGTATCGCATACGTCATGTGTTATGCACAAGCTGCAATGTAATATACTAGATTGAACGCTTTAAACACAATTTTAGTTGTTTACAGAGCAAGGTATTATATTAGTTTCCACGGTGAATTTAAGAGCTGTGAACATAACATCTCAATTTTTTTGAAGCCTTCATGTTTTGCAAAACATCTCATGTATCAAATCAGAATTTGCTCACAACAGTTCTCTATATGTGGCTGTTACTTTTAAATGGAACATATTTCAATAAAATCTAATCAGTCATTGCCTATTGAGAATTTCAGCATTCCACATGCATTTGAAGAGCAAGCTTAGGCTTACTTGCCTTTAATCCTGTGCAAATGATTTTTTGCCAACATTTACGTCTGTTAACCTCAGAGTGGCAATAAAACCAGATCCTCAAAACTTCTACATATGTTCCCTTTGCTGCAAGTCACCCATGTGTGACATCCAAATACCACAGAGGTTGACCGGAAGGTGGCGATTAGTAATTGTCAACAGTGGTCGAATAAGGGGATCTCTCAGGCTGTAGCCAACATTTTGACGAAAGACTTTGTCGTCATGATGGCAACAATTGACAAAGACAAGTCCACTTGTTGAAACACTAAACAGCCCCTGAACCACTCTGAATTCCTAAATTAGTTCGATAGTGGCAACCGTATGCCATTCTACAATGAATATACAGCTACAAGGATTTTTCGAAATGATGTATATAATAATGAAGTTACAGGTGTTTGAAAAATGACTGCGCAGCCACTACAGTTTCTCACCTTTGCTGCTCGCGCCTCGATGCAGTGCAGGAAAAGCAACAGGCTGTGTCAACATTTAAGACGAAAGGCTCCTCCATTGTATGCACCTAATCACCCTCCATGCAACACCGGCAGAATGAAAGCCTTTATGAAAGGTTCAGTGGCGACAATGGGAGAGCCCCCCTACAATCTTAGAACTCACAGCCGTCCCTTGTTGCCCAACCAATCGACAGTTTTTACCCTGCTGACACCATGATGGCAAAGGAGAAAAGCCCAGCAAAGAGCACAGGATTGTTTTTTCAATTGGTAGCAACCCGGCTCCACTTAGCACTGCCATGTTCACATAAGATGACTGTCATGCTATACTTTACGCTATGCACGTGCTTATGTAAGGAAAAATGCCAGAGGTGGTTTAGTGGATCTTTTAAAAAGTCCAGCCTGAAATATCTCTTGCTTGACATCTGTTGATCAGCACATGTAAGGTACGATGTGCTCAGCCTTCATGGCTGAGCACTTCATGGCTGCTGTATGTTGTTTGCATAGAAATAAATACACACTTATGGACTACTTGTTTCAGAGTGAAAAATGTTCTTCCTTTATTGAAGCTCTGCTCAAATTTGCACTTTGAGCAACATCACGCTATGAACGCAAGATATAGAGCAGATTTATTGCTTGCTGCTAGTTATGGTTATGTCGGCCAAAAGGTAGCAATATGAATGCCAATTTTAGATCAATTCTGATGCAGCTGACCAAAGTTCTATTTTCTTTTTCCTGCATATCTGCTGGATGCCATGTAATAACCTACTGTTTGTGTAAAAGTGCAGGTGAAATGAACAATGTGCTGAGGGAGTATAAAAAGATGAGCTCATTGGTTCATGTTCATTTTGAGCAGAATGACTCGACACACGAGTGAAAATGCAACGCACAGTGCTGGCCAGCACTTTTAGTATTGTGTGCCAATTTACTCCACACCAAATGAAGTGAGGAATGTTTCATACTGGCAGTGTGGTTGCACGATACAAGTGCAACGAGCATCTGAAGGGAGCCTTATGGCACATCTACGCACAAACATGCGTTTTAAGGTCCTCACGATGCAGGTTCTCAATGTCAAGACTACAATATACGAGATTCATGTAAAGTACGCTTTGAAGTGTTGTTGCCCTCTTCAAATGTCAAATGCCACTGTTTTAGCAATTACTCAGTGATAGTGTTTACGGTGCAATGTATATAAATTTTACAGCTGTTATCAAAGTCCCTGTAGGTGTTCCAAGCAAAATAACAAAAGACTTGTTTAGATCTGCGATCAGCTCACGATTGTTTCAAGTAAGCAGTGAAGTAGCGCTGTGTTCAGTGTATACAAAACCTGCCACAAACGATTGGGCCCATGGCTTAAATATGTTATAAAGTCAAAAGTTGCAGAAAAATAATTTTCAAATGAGTAGAAATTGTGCACTTCCAAAGTGAGATTTCATTCTCCTTGCATGGACGGAATGGCAATGAACTGTGTTGTAGTTCTTCCCTCATGTTCCCATAGTAAATGAGGAGTGGAGACAAAACATCTCTACACCTATAGAGTTTCATGCAGATATAACCAGAGGACAAACTGCTGCTGCAACTAGGGTATCTCAATCAGCATGAAAACAACCGGAAGTACAGTAAGCCAAGTATAAAGCGTGATCAATATTTAAGATCCATGCGATTATCATAAAGGCAGTGATTTGTTGGCACAACATGTCACTCGGGTGTTAATACGCTGATGTCTCATTGCAGCAACATACTGCTGCAAGAGTTACTGACCGTGCGCTGCAACAGTGATGATTCAGTTTGGCTGCCTCTTAGTTCCTTTTTTTTTTCTTATGCTCAGTTAAATTTTCTGAGTCACATCACCCATTTACAGCAGTGAAATCAGGGTGTCGGAATGAAATGTTTTTTGTGCCAGTTTTAGTTTTGTTCCACTGAAAGAACTGCTCCAGATTAGAAAAACTAAATCCATAACTGTTCATAACGGTTTTGGTTGACATGCAAGAAATTTTCGAAGCAAAGTAATAAAAGCATCGTATTTATGACTCAATGCCTTGAGTCAAGGCGAAATGTGAGACCGCTGTTTCGATAAAATGAACTTAAACATAAATGAACCATAAAACTTCGGTAAGAAAGGGATGTACCCCTAGAAAACGAAATGATGAGCTCTTCAGCACGCAAGCCCTGGGTTTTGCTACGATGCTGATCTGCTAGTGCACAGATTGGCAGGCTTAGATTGGTGGAGAGCTTGACCGGCTATTGCTCGCACTATCCCTGCCTGAGATACGCGCTTGTGCGGACACTTGGGATACACGCTAATGCTGACGTTGCCTGACATCGGTTCTTTGGAATTGCAGTCTTTACTCTTGAACTGAGAACCAATAAAGAATACTTCCTTTTCACTCCGAAACGAAATAATGTTTTGTTCTGTTTTCATTCTGTTCCGGCACATTGAGTTAAATATTAGAAAACTAGCTAGTTAAACTAATTAAAATGGAATTGCTTCGTGGCATGTGTCAATACATCTGTGTGGAATTACTTTAATAGTCATAATGGTTCAGTTATTTTTGGCATAAGCTTTCCTCTGCCAGATGGCAGACTCAAGTGCAAGCACTCGGAGGTTGGAAAAATCTTTAAATATACTACAGATCACAATGCATTAGCTTGAAGAAGGATAATGCAGAAAGCTGCAAGGACATTTCACTGCAATTTCTATAACGGTCATGTGTTTCTGTCATTCCCATGTTGGTTCAACCAGTGCTCTTGTCCACCCTAGTGCCAGATCATTAATTAGCCTCTGGTAATTTTTTTAGCACTGTGACTTACCTCAAATGGCGGCTCAATGTGCAAATGTGCTAAACTCTATAGCTGCAAAACAAGTAGGATGTGTATACATTGCAAATGTGAGACCTCTTTCTCCCATGTATAAACTGGACGGAATGACAATGGAATGCAACATGCATCACTGCTTGTACAAAATGCTGCATAAGCAGGGGAGCCAGCTATTACAAGGTTCTTCCGTCTTACCTACCGGCTCGTTCATGCTTAAATTTCACACATAAGTTGTTCTGCAGTATGTGCAGCTTATACCGTGCTTGTTTCTGTTCCTTGCCTATTTTGTCAAGAATAAATCTGTAGTACATGTCTGCAGCAGTGACAGACAAAAAACATAGGATTTGCAGGAACCAAATGGTGGCGCTATCTATAGCTGTAACAGTGAAACGCAGCTTGCGTCACATTTTGCCGCTATTGAAAAGTGTCCACTGCAACGTCCCACCTCTGTGTGATATTTGAGCATGAATGCTCATAGATAAGCAAGCTGCATTTTCTTTTTCAGGATATGTATATATATATATATATATATATATATATATATATATATATATATATATGTAAATACAGATATGCAAGAGGGAGGCAGTGATGTATGCCCATGCGTGGACAAAAAAATTGTCTTGTGGTGTAAAACTAAACAATTAAATCGTAGAAGGCGTCTTCTTATGGTAAGCCTCTGCACCAAGAATTATGTGCAGTTTCAGCCAAAATTCATTATAGACAGTGTGCAAAATTCTCTAGGCACATTCTTCTGCACAACTGGAATGCTACCATGCTTGAACCTAGGTGCTCGCACTCCAAGAAAGTACATCATTTGTCAAAAGAAACAAAGCCACTAGCAGCATGTGTTGCCAACTTCTGGCTGTTTTGTGCCACACTAGGGGAACTAGTGGCAATAGAAAGCTGTAGAGGGTGATGGTGGTAGTTCTCTGCACTGTAGATGCCAACAGGTCAACTGAACACTTCGGAAATCATCTGCAAATTGGATACATAGAGACTGTTTCTTTTGACAAAGGCTGTACTTAGCAAGGAGCATTCGCACGTGGGTTGGTCTCCTTTTTTGCTGTTAGCTTGTCCCTTTCTATTGGTTCAAGTTCTACCACATTGCCGTCACCAGTATAGCTATGTGCACATCTCTGCCTTCTTAGGGGATTTCAGATATCATCTAATCGATATGCTTCCTGAGCATGTTCTTTGCACACTCCAAAAAGATGGAGGAGTAGAAATTGAATGTGTGGTTGGTGTAAATATTTGTCCAGTTTTCCTGCAGTCTGAACAACTAGATGCGGAACTATGGGTACAGAATCTGGAACTTCGGCTCCTGGAGGTCACGGACCACCTGGTAGTGTGAGATAACGCACATGAAGCAGTAGACCTGCAAAGGAAGATGAGCAACCAGAAATAAGAGCTTTGAACTTTAATTCAATAAAATATGGTTAAAAAGTGACTCACATGGACACCGTCAATGCACCAAAGGATGATTGCAGCCAGTACGGAGTAAAGCTACAAGGAAATAGGAAGGTGTCAGGGGCATAGCCACAGGGGGGGGGGGGGGGGGGGGGGCTTATGGGGCTTTAGCCCCTCCCCCCCCCCCCCCCCCCGAAATTTTTTCGCGCTGTCCATGCACCGCCGACCGAAGCAACCCCCAGCGCAAGTTCAAGTGGGAAACGCTGCAATATCCGCCATACAACTCAGATCTGTCGCCTTGCGACTTCCACATTTTGGGGCAACCAAAAAAACGGCTCATGGGAACCAGATTCGTCTCGGACGATGACGTGAAAGTCAGTTGCAGAAGTTTTGAAGCAGCAACCCAAGGAGCTTTATGAGACGGGAATTACGCGACTCGTTAGTCAATGAGATAAATGTCTAAATGCTCATGGAGGCTACATTTAAATAAAGTACCCCGTTTCTCATATATTTGCATTGGCTCACTTTCATTTGACTCGCCCTCATATACTCTGCAGAACTCCTGCTTGTGATACGTGCTGTCTGCTGCCACTATAATTTCAGTGCAATTACTCACGATACACGACCGGTGACAGATGCTCCTGCGTAATAAGTTGGAATAAATGACAGCATCATTGAGATTTTTCACTGGCCGTTGCATATGTACGAGAATGTAAACAAGGATCTTCAATGACAAAGTTTCATTAACATATTTGTCCTCAACTTGTTAATCTCATGGCCTTTACATTTTTCATATCAGCGACATGCACTGCTTTGCTGGTTTTGAACTGATATAGTTCTAAAGTTCGTGTGATATTTTCTTTACTTATTAAATAGACAAAAAACATGGAAGCATTGACATCAATTACGTTGGGCACAATTTTTGGCACATACGGGTATAATATTTTATGAAAAGATATATATTTTACTTGTATTGACAGTACGTAGCGTTCAAGAATTAGTTTGCAGCATCTTTGGCACTGGAAATGAAGTTATTATTGATGTATTTGATCCCTAGGCAAATTGTTTAAGAAGAAGCTTAGCTTGGGCGCAACTCTGACGTGGCCTATTCAGATACATGTAAAACGCAGAAACGCTTTTCTGAGATAACTCCTGAATCGCTTTTAATGAAATTTGTTGCATTTGAGAGAGTAAGCTAAATTCTAGTGTCTGTTGGAAGTGGAATTTCAATTTAGGGCCGGAACTTTGTTTAAAATATTTTGAAAAATTCGAAACTTCGAAAAAAATAGGACAAAGTTTACAAATTATTAGCTCTGCATCAAGAACAGATATCGCGGTTCTGTAAACAGCATCCATTACACCATTCAAAGCGGACAAATTCGATATGTCTATTTGTATCTTACGTGAATTGGTTATGTTATGTACTATGGTTCTGCAAGAGCCACATTTCCATAATACTTAATTTTTTGAGACTCATGTGTAACATATCAATTTTGTCCGCTGTAGACATAGTATTATTTGCAATTCACAGAATTGTTATATCAATTTTCATTGCTGATTTACAGATTTAAAAACTTCATTGTTTCGATTTGTGCCACTTTTCAATAAAATATCGACGACCTAAATCGAAAATTCGAAACAAAGTCACTAGAATTTAAGTTTTTCTTTTAAATGCAACGAACCTAATCAAATGTGGTGCAGTGGTTGCCGAGAAAAACGAAGTTTCCTTCTACATGTATTTAGATAGGAGCATCCGACCTAATTTTTCCTCTTAGGAGGAGGCCGAGCTGCAATGTGAGCCTCCCCGAACGAAATTTCTGGCTATGCCTTTGGAAAGTGTGAGGGATGTGTTTTAAAACGCTTAAAGAGTTTCACATTTTCATTTTTTTTTTTCTAGTGTTCAGTTTTAAGATCCATATATTTTATTACTCTCAAGGAAAAATAAAAATAAAGAATAGAGAGAGTGGAGAAGAAGAGGAAGAAATCAGTGAGAACTTGTGAACTTAAACTCCATTTCATTAGTTTGCACAGGAAAGCAGGATGCCAAGCTCTATTGACCTTTTTTGTGGCGATCTCGTGGTGAAATGTCCATTGCTTGCCTTAACTGCCTCTGTGTTTACAATGAGTGTGTATGATGACGGCGCAGCTTATCAAACCTGTTTCGGGAGATATCGTAGACTGTGACTGGGTGGACGACACAAACCTTTTGCCACAGCTTCACAGAGCATGCAAAAGCGGTTTTGGAGCTGATTAAGCTATTGCCGAACAGCGCAAGCAGCGTATATGGTGCTTGTTTCAAAAGCGGGGCTAAATATGTATTCCAAGCTATCCAAGCTTTCCGCTCCTGAATTGAATCAGGATTAGTTTGCTTTGCTGTTCATTCTTTATTTGGCACATATAGTCAAACAGCGGCTTGTCACATTTCTGGCACAATAAATTTCCTCAGTGTGGTCAGTACCTGATTACTTTCTGCCTAATCGCTTGCGGGTGTGCTTAGTTCCGATAGATTTGTTCTTGCTGTGAGCAAGGGTTGAAACATAGTTGTTTTGTACATTGCAATACCTAGTAGCAAAGATGAATTATCGCTAGTAACTCTCTTACTATTGTGGACCGTCGCGAAACATTCAGGTTTGACCATTCGTGCGCTATCGGTGTAGTCTGTCATTTATTGTGCTTACAACTTGTGTATAGCCCCTTTAAGCCCGAACTGCTTCAACAAATTGACACGCTGATTATTAAACTGCAAGAGAACAAGCAGACTGCATGGCATACTTGGCCATGGTCATCCTCACATTTGGCCATGGTCATCCTCACTAACCATTATTGCTATAAACATCACTGAATGCTTTTAAACAGTCTCATAAGCCCACAATTTCATTCTTGCAGTGGTACCGACACTTTCAGTCACAGCCCTGTGATTTGACAATGACACTGTGAATGTTTGCAGAAAAAACGCTTGACTGGCAATTGTGGCTGAGACGTGGAATGTGTAACTGCTCCGACCAAAAGTGCAAGCTCAGCTCAGCAGAAAACAAAAAAGGAGCACCGCCTTGATGTTTACACAATACACTGGCAGCAAGTTTTATTGCAATACTAATTTGATCCAGTGTCAAGGGTCGATTTACAACCAATTATAGTGTATATCGGGAGGTGGTGGTGAAGTCAGCATTTTATTTGAGATACCATGGAACTGCTTCACTTATATGCAGCATGGAATGTACAAGGTGTTGGGCCTAAACAAATGCACATATCACGGAAGCACAAGCAGCTATAACACTCAAGCATGGGCAAGTAACAAAGGTGAGGTACTCTGTGCTGGGAACTCCACGACACACACTTGCATTTGCTCAAATGCTTATAGAGGCTATTCACATGTCAGGGTGGGAGGATTATGCGAAGATGATAATGGAATGCAACTTTATTGCCTCAAAAATGTACTGTGTGGCAGTTATTGCACATATGTATTTTATCACAGTGTCTTCATAAAAATTTTTCTTCCAAGTGTAACTTAGGGCCCATCTTATAGAATATGCACAACTATGACAGCAAGCTTGAAAAGTTTAGCAGCTATGCCTTTACTTCTTTCAAATAGTTGTGCAGGCAATGTACAGGTCCTAAAATTTTTTGTCAAACTTGATAAACATTCTCCTGCAAGTTCTTTTAAAAACTGTGGCAATTGCTTATGGCTTGCAAAGCACTAAAATAACTTTGTCCTATCTCATCATAGTACAGCTGTGAGCAATATAACGGAGAATACTGAATTTGTCTAAGTAATGATTAAACATGATGCGTGAATTTAAATCTTGCATCTTGGTATGTAACAAGTACCTTTCCTATTGAATCTTTACTATCATTCTGCACTTGTTTTATGTGGGGCTTAGCCATTATGACCTCTTTGTCAATTTGGGGGTATACAGTACTTTCATCCCAGTGTGCACATAGCCTGGGCAGGCTTTCAGGGCAATGGAAGTCTGCTTTGAAGGCTTCCGTACACTAATGCAAGTTTCTTTTTCATGAACTTTACTGCACATTGTCAAACATTTGCTTATTATGAGAATTCAACAAGTGATCTGCAGATCTTTCAACTGGGCAGCAGCATGCTAGTTGCAGTTGAGTTGTGCTCAGTTGAAGTTATGCATACACTTACATTTCTGTAATAGCGGCCGATGTACCACAGTCCTACGGCAATCATGAGAAGGATTTCGATGACAACAGATATAATCCATGGGAAGAAGAGGCAACGGTTATCCTGTGGGAGCAGGTGGAAGTTTTGATAATCAGTGCAGGGAGAGATAGATACATGTTTGCAGCCACAAAGTTGGTGTTTCCTGTTGACATACAAATCAGCCTCAATAGGAAATGGTGGCCTTTTTCTCTACTATTCAAGCATTCTAGATTCTCTCTAATCTGCTATTTTTGCCTGCATCACTTTGCAAGTGGGAAAACAAAGTGTGAAGTTCCTGAATTAACTGAAATTATTGTTTCGTTTCTTTGACTCAAGTACTTACAAAATGCATTGATAAAGTCAAAGAACATTTTTAGTCTTGTTTAAATTGATCAAAGCCTTGAATTCAACATCAACACATGTTGATGTAACTAGCAGAACACACATTGTTCACAGCTGCTTCAGGCTATAAGAAAAATAAATTCCCTGTTTTATAGTACTGCTGAAAACCATGTGGTACAATTAGTGTTGACAAGATATTACATTCACAGTTACAACAAACAGCTTAAAGGTACATAACTTAATTTTCTTCTCAAATACTCAGCTGCTGCCATTGTGAGAGACCTAAACGTCGCACAGCACCAATTCACTAATAAGGTGATAATTGCTTCTTGATAATCCCGAATAACTACAGTTAGCTGTGGAGATGAACACTTACACGTTTGATGCCTATGACTAACATTAACGTGAAGAGAAGGAAGACAACTCCAAACCCCATGGTGCAACCTGCTGCAGCATATATTCCTGAAATATAACAGTTTATGTTTAGTTATGCATAACACATGTAGTTATAGAAAGCAGTTTACCTTTCATGGAAAGCTCGAAGTACGGGCTGAAGAAATAGTCAGTTCTTCCCCCGCTGACGGCATATATGGCATAGAATATGAATAACACATGGTACACCTGCAAGTTGAATAATATTTTTATAAAAATGGAGTGCATGTTGTAAGGTAAACGAGTCAACTATGTACTCTGCTATACTGCACATGAGGCAACATTAGTCCTTTTTTGCTTAGTTGTGTGTATAGTTCAGAGCTTTAAACCAAGTTAAAAGAATACACAACATGCATGCCTCAGTGAAATTTAAACTGACACAAAGACAATGAAACATAGGCAATATAAGCAAGAAAGGTCATACAAGAGCATTTGAAGCTTCGAAAAGTCGCAAGCACTTGTCACATATAACTGCATGTTTCTTCAACTACTGTCTCAGGCTATTAAATATAGGGTAGTTGAAACAAGAGATATTTTATAGTTGCCAATTTCATTGCATTGTAGTACTACACTCTCTTCAATAGAAAGCTTAGAAATGCTGTCATGAAACAGATTGATGTGCTGCTGCTCAAAACAAAATAAATGCATTCAATGAACTCCTTTCTGAATAGTTTTGCGTCAAGTTCAACAACTAGCGTAACTTGATGTTAGTGGCGTCGATTCTTTATTACAGCATTTAGATGACACAAAAGCAATTGGACCTGATGGAATATCCCCAGTGGTCCTTAAAGAGTGTCATAGCATCATTGCTGCGTATTTAATGATCATTTATAAGCTTTCCCATGAAACGGGCCTCATTCCCCAAGATTTGAAAACGGCAAGCGTGACACCAGTTTTTAAATCGGGCAATAGAAAACTTGGAGAAAACTATAGGCCGATTTCACTAACGTCGATATGTTGCAAAATATTCTAACACATTTTATGTAGTAACATATCTGCATTCCTTGATTCAAACGCTTTCTTTACACTTTCGCAGCATGGATTCCGAAAAGGTTATTCCTGGAACGCACAACTAATAGAATTCCAGCACTTCTTATCTGAAGCCATTGATAACAATTGTAAGGTAGACGCGGTTTTTACTGATTTTCAAAAAGCTTTCGATATTGTGTCCCATAAGCTCTTAGATGTAAATCTTGCTGCATTAAATATAAACAAAAACGTTTAAAATTGGATAGGAAACTACCTAAACGGAAGAGCACAGTCTGTCATCCTAAACAATGCCGCATCTTCACCAATAACTGTTTCTTCGGGCGTTCCTCAGGGAAGCATACTGGGCTCCTTGTTATTTTTAATCTACATAAATGACATTGTCGAACTAATTACATCACCCATAAAACTATTTGCTGGTGACTGTGTGATTTACAGAGAAATTACCACTAAAGATGACATAGATACATTGCAAACAGATTTAGATAAGGTAGCGATCTGGTGTAAAAAATAGAACATGAATTTAAATATAAAAAGTGCAGTAGCGTAAGTTTTTCCAGAAAATTATCCAAATTTCAGCACCGATATAACATCAATGGCACGCTTATCGACATACAGTCTGAATACAAGTATTTAGGAGTCTATTTTACCGAATCACTCACTTGGCATAAACAGATTGACACTGTCACAGCAAAAGCTAGTAGGATGTTACATTTTACTTGCAGCAATTTTAAACAGGCAACACGCGAAATTAAGGAAACTTTATACTTCTTACATGTCAGAACAATACTTGATTATGCTTGTGTAATATGGGATCCCTATCAAGATTACCTCATTGATAGACTGGAAAAACTACAGAACCAGCAGTAAGGTTTGTTTGCAATAATTACAGCCCATACTCTAGCGTTTCCAAAATGAAGGCCACTTCAGGATGGGATCTACTACATATGCGTAGGCAGAAGTTAAGGCTCATACTATTGCACCAAATATAGAACAGTCAGACAGGCATTGATTGCTATAACTATCTCTTGGAACCAGATTACATATCGGCTCGCTGTGATAACACAAAAAAGATCTCAGCATATAACTGCAGAACAAACACTTTTTACTACTCTTTTTTCCCCAAATCAATTAGACAATGGAACAGTTTATCAAATGATATAGTAAATGTGTCAAATAATGAACTATTCTATTCTATGCTGTGACGGCGCTCTTGTCAAACAAATGTATGTCTTATATATCTTGAAACCTGTTTGTTTCACATATTGCAGTGCTTCTGTTTGTGAGTATATCTGTCCAAAAGCTTTTCTGTATTACTGGTTATATTTTCTTCCCCCCTACGTAATGCCTTTATGGCGATGTAGGTACTCTGTAAATAAATAAATAAATAACTTGTAAGGATGCCACATTTTTCAGCAATGCTGATATTAGCCAAAGCCTTTAGTGCGTTCTTTTCTGCCAATACCCGTTTCCATGCCTGATCTTTGTGCTGGCCCCATCACACATTCTAAGCGCTCATTCTTCCTTTTTCTAACATCATATGAGCTTTCGATACAATTCTTTCAATAAAGTTATGCAGTACAGATGTGCACAATCTTAAAGCAAAGCATTTAAAACCCATTGTTAGTATTATATTGCCAATCTTACAACTTATATCATTTGTTTAATCTTTGAGACAGCTGTATAGAAGGAAGAATAAAAGAAATGCAAAATTATACGTGTTTCTACGACGGTAGTTAGAAATTAAATTAGTACATATGGACCTATCTCTATTTTGCCACTTTCCAGCAAAGTCGCAACTCATTCAAGAATGACTTGTCAGCTATGCACGTAAGTATGACATACCAAGTGGTTTTCTTTTATTATTATTCTCTCTCTTCGTTACTTCAAGCAGCTATATATATAAATATGCATGGAGCACATCATACAATTCAGCCTGATCAGGCGGATTACCTGAAGAGGTGGGCATGTAATGCATATTTCAATGTCCAGGTAGCTAAAAAATCTGCTAAGGAAATGCAACTGCATTCCAGATAAGATAGTTCTTAATTGCTTGAGGGACACACTTGGGGAAAGGGGTAGCTGATATTCCAATATATTCCATAATGTAATTCACAGCATGCAGACTGCTCAATTCGAGCTTATTAAAATGTGGACTAGTCCAACATGTGAACAAATGATGACTTCTTCATTAGCTTCATTCAAATGCACTTTATTGATGTTTTTTTTATTCTTTATGACCGTTATTTTGCTATGCTGTTCTGCCTGCATCCAAGCACAGTATATTATCCTTAGCTTAGGTAAATTTCACTCGTTCCTGTTTCATATAAGTATTTCGTGATTATGTACTATTTTCTTTTTGTTATTTCTTGCTACTACTGCTGTTCAGTCTTGTACTCCTGTGCATTTATGGTCTCGATTAAGTGTATCCCTTTGTAAACTCATCCTGTAATTCAGACCTTTGCAATTATGTACAAACAACAAACTGAGTGTAATATAGGGGATGCAATGGAAGATGACTGAGCTGCCATATGTACGTGCTCGACTTTTCATGGTAAACAACGCCTTCTTTTGTGAGAAACCCGTGTTTAATTTCACGTATAGCAGCGACATGCCGGTATCAATCATAGAAAAGAATTGAGAGTTCTCCACCACACAGCGCGGTAGCAATGAGCTGTTCCTGTTCTTGCACGTGCGCTTACATGGAGCGGGTCGGACGCCAGGACGCGCTTCAGTTTCTAGTAAAGCGAGCATGGGATCAATAACCCGATGTTGCGCGCAACACCATGCGCTTTTTCTTTCTTTATTTTTCGTACAATATCTGCGCGCACCGCACTGACACCCAGAAATTGTCAATGCAAACGTGAAAGTCATCCGAAATGATCCTCAGACATTGTTTAACAGCAAAGTGCTTCAATGACTCAACTGCGGTGCGTAATTTAGCACTATTTTAGAACTTGTAATGTAACTTCATGGCAACGCCCAAGCAGTTCGCCGCAAAAAAGAAAGAAGCCATACGCTATTTGCTCCTGCTGGTCTATACGAAAATTGGCTCGCACATAAGTAGAGAGAACAATCGTATATTTGATTTATGCTTACTGCTGTGTACATCGCAGCGTAGAAACTCCCATAGCGGAGGTTGGTCCAGTGGTACAGGAGAAAAGGCGTCCAGCAGCGACTCAGAAGCGGCATGATCGTTCTTTACGTGTCGTAGATACCTGTCGTTTTCCGAGCACAGCTGTTGCGTAAGCGGTGATTATGACCTAGGGGTCATCGTTCACTCGCAAAGTAACATTACATAGCCAAATGTATATGTTCTGCGACCCTTTGTTGACTGTCGACTTCAAATGTACGCCGTCGCTAGAGGCGTTGCCCATTCCGCATACCTGTTTTAGGTCACCTGCTACGAAGCAGCCAATCAGCGACGCCATTCGTACCGGTTCCGCGTAAACCGATACGAACGCTAAACACGAAGTCGTGCTTTTCGATCTGCTCGGTCGGTTACTGAACGCCGAGGGGCATCTGGAGCACGAAAATGCCGTCCACGTAGCATGCAGTGGTGCATGCAATACACCATTTTACGTTGATGCAAGAACCACTAAATGAAACGCAACTTGGGTTTCGCATCGCGTGGTGCTCACCACTGTTTTTATTTACTCGCGGTGAATATCACATAAAATTTCGTTCAGGAAAATTGAAGCTCGTTACAAAGTTCCAAGCATTCATAAAAGAACAAGACGGTAGGTCAGGTCTTCGCGCACCATATTTATCACAAACTTGCTTCATAGCGTTGCATGCTAGAAGCCACGCAGACCAAGCAACGCACAGCACTATGATGCAGTTATTTTTCCGACAGGGGAAAGGAAATCTGGTCCATTATATCGTCTATCTTGTTCTGTAACGTTTCCAAGATTTCTGATGTAATGAACACGTGGGTTTCGTCCAAATCTTGAATGATGAACTTCTTTCCCAGAGCATTGGTGTCGTCCAAGTGAAGCAGGAATTGCTTCATTGCCGGATCGCACTCAACAAGTATACCTTTCATAACGTGCACCATTTTGTGTTTGTAGGATGGAGCTTCGCTCAGAACTTGACGGTGATGAGGTGGGTTAATCCAGGCAAGCGTTCGAAAACAATTCGCAGCTTAGGCGGTTTTGACGGTCAGTTGCCAACTGTGCGCGCTGCCATGTTATAAGCTTGTAAGTGGTTCAGTGGACTGAACGGCGCTTTCCCGCTGAGGCCCCACGTGTGGAAAAATTTTGTGAGGGCGCTGCGAGCGAACTGAATTGGGGTAGACACTCTTCGCGGCAGATTCAACGTACTTTCGCTGTGGGCGCTGCGACCGATTGCGTGCGTACGCGCTTATAATGGTGCTTTATTTTGACAGCAAATTTATGTAGACAGCTTTTTAACACGTATATATATTTGAGGAATGGGCTATGCAACATGAAATTTTCAATTTTGCTGTCGTCAAGTGCGTCGTTTGCTAGCGAGCGCGCGTTCGTTGCGTGGGCGCTGGCAGACGCCCAGCTTTTCTCACAGAAAGCGTGTGCAGTCAAACTTTTTTATGGTCTTACTTTCTTTGGTTATAGTGTACTAGATTACACTATACACTCTACTATCATGCCCATGGTGGCTGAACGAGTTGTTCTACTCATAGAGGTTCCTACAAAAAAGGAAACTCTATGGTTCTACTAACTCTAAGGCTGAACGGATAGATGGGTGGATGGATGCTATGAGCGTCCCCTTTACAATGGGGTGGTGAGTTGTGCCGCCAAACTTTGTTAATATATTGGCAGCGTCTCGTGCGCCGCGCGGATCCCGAGACCATGAACTCTAAGCCCCAGACGACTCCACACAGGATCGACTCCTGCAACGCATGAAAGTGACGTCACTTTAATAAATTAAACTAAAGACTGAAATATTTTAAATCTTACAAGAAATGCGTTGAACTTACAACGACATGAAAGAAAGTTGTCTTACGCGTTAATTACTGTACACATTTTGATTAAGGACTTCATCGCAAAATGTTTTCAGCTATATTGTCATGCGTTTCTGTATAATAGTTAGCATTCAATATTACAAGATAGCAACATATCATATTAGCTATCAGGTGTCTGCAGAGAAGGAAAGCAATTTTATTGATAGTTTCGTGCGGTGCATTCCCCGCGTATCCCCCTCCATATGTGCGTGCATGTGTGCGTGTGTTGCGCTTTTATTGCCCCCTGGCGGCAATTCAAGATGTGAATCTTTGAAGTTATTTTTTATTCGTCGTCAAAACATTTCCAGCATCAATGTAGTAGGTTTTAGTTTTATATTACTAATTAGCTTTCTTTAATGTTTTAGGGCCTATTTTTATTTTATGAGAGCTTGCACACGCGCTCGCTTTTGTATCTCGAAGGCCGCCAGCAGCAGGACTTGGCCTCCGAAATTAAGCTACCTACGTCCCAAATCTCGAAGGCCGTAATCAGAAAAGTCAGGTCTAATTTTTACATATAGATGGCGCTAGTGGTGTCATATGCAGAGCTGTGTTATTTGTTTATGATACCGTCAGGGTCAACAGACATTATAGAGGTGATCGTTGCAAGAAAAAAAAAACATACAAAGAAGCAGTACAATGTTTCGAATTATGCAATAATAGACCCTTGCAACGTTTAACACCCGAACCCTCTCGAGTGAAGCTCGCCTAGCAGGAGTCTTTGAGGAACTATCAGGCATTGTTTGGAATATCATTGGCCTTAGTGGTCTAGAAGATGGCCATGTCCTCTGCTATAGAGGTATCCCAGATAAGAAGCAATACGGGGTAGGATTCCTAATCCATAACGACATAGCGGGCAACATTGACAAATTCTACAGCATTAATAAAAGGGTAGCAGTGGTTGTAATACAGCTAAATAGGTATAGAATAAAGGTAGTACAAACCTACGCTCCAACCTCCAGTCACGATGATGAAGAAATAGAACAGTTTTAGGAAGATGTTGAATTAGCGATGCGGAAAGTGCAAACTCAGTATACTGTAGTCATGGGCGACTTCAATGCAAAAGTGGGGAAAAAGCAGGCTGGTGAACAAGCAATTGGCAACTACGGCGTGGATTCTAGGAACACTCGAGGAAAGACGTTGGTAGAATTTGCGGAAAGGAATGGGCTGCGAATAATGAACACCTTTTTCAGGAAGTGGTGGAACAAAAAGTGGAC
Source organism: Dermacentor andersoni (assembly GCF_023375885.2). NCBI lineage: Eukaryota > Metazoa > Arthropoda > Arachnida > Ixodida > Ixodidae > Dermacentor > Dermacentor andersoni. Next base: position 19,092,594 of record NC_092817.1, read on the forward strand.
CTGAAAAAGCCCCAATGATGAAACAAGAAATGAAATTGATTTCATACTTTCTGCCGATCCCAGCATAGTGCAGGATGTAGAAGTGTTAGGCAGGGTAAAGGGCAGTGATCACAGGTTAGTGAGGGCTAGGATTCACCTAAATTTGAAGAGAGAAAGGGTAAAGTTGGTCAATAAGAAACAGGCCAACCTAGACGCAATAAGGGTAAAAGCAGACCAATTCAGTTTGGCACTTTCAAACAAGTTTGCAGCCTTAGAACAGAGAGATGAAGATGACATAGAGGCACTGAATGAAACCATAACTGGGCTGGCTTCAGAAGCAGCAACTGAAGAGGGAGGTAAGGCCTTAAGGCAACTAGTAAGTAAGCTCTCCCAAGTGACAAAGGACCTAATAAACAAATGACAAAGAATGAAAGTGTCCAACTCAAGAGATCAGATAGAATTCGCGGAACTGTTAAAACTAATCAACAAGGAGAAAATAAGGGATATTCTAAATTATAGCGTGAGAATTAAAGACTGACGAAGAAGTAAAAAATTGACACAGCCTGAAAACAGTGAGAAGGAAACTAGGCATCGGACAAACCAAGATGTATGCACTGAAGCATAGACAGGGTAATATTGTTACGTATTCTGGTGGAGGTACGGGGATCGATACCCCGCACCTCCACCAGATATGTTACGTAGGAAGACGCAGATGAAAAGCTATATACAAGTATATTTACAAGAAAATACGCCGCGCTTGGCCTAGAGGCAACAGCCTGCGCTAGCCTCTACTCGTCGTCGTCGTCTTCACACTGCTCGCCTCTTCGCGATCGCAAATACTATTCCGTAGCAATATGATCATCACTCTCGAAGATATAGTAAAAGCAGCGGAAGAATTCTATACTGATATGTACAGTACCCAAAGCAGAAACGATACTTCCATTCAAAGTAGTAATGAACAGGTTACAGAGGCTCCTTCTATAACTAGCGATGAAGTTAGAAGGGCCTTGCAAGACAGTAAACGGGGGAAAGCGGCAGGAGAAGATGGACTACCATTCGATTTAATCACATATGGTGGAGACAGAATGCTTGAAAAACTAGCGGCCCTTTATACGAACTGCCTATCGACTTCAAGGGTCCTAGAGAACTGGAAGAATGCCAACATTATACTAATTCGCAAAAAGGGAGACGTTAAAGAATTGAAAAATTATAGGCCCATTAGCTTGCTTGCAATATTATATAAAATATTCACCAAGATAATCTCCAATAGAATAAGAGCAACACTGGACTTTAGTCAACCAAGGGGACGGGCAAGTTTCAGGAAGGGATACTCTACAATGGACCACATCCATGTCATCAATCAAGTAATCGAGAAATCCGCAGAGTACAATTAGCCTCTCTATATTTATTTATTTATTTTACCCTCAGGGTTTGAACATTACAGAGGGGAGGGGCATATTACAGACCAAAATTGGAAAAACAGTTGATACAATAACAATAAGAAGCACGAACAATCACCAGCTTATTACAGAAATGAAATGAAACAGCCGCAACTAAGATAAAGCAGAGTAATTTGAACATCTAAAACTAAAACAACAATAAGCTAAAAACAGAAGAACAAATTCAATACAAATAATTAAGCAATGTTAAGCATGTTATTCAAGAGGAATCCTTGAAGCGCGTTGTATCCGTGATAGCTGTAGCTGCTTCTGGCAGCTGGTTCCATTCGGAGGTGGATCTAGGTAAAAATGCATATGAATAGGTTACAGTTCTACAACGAGGAACATCAACTTTTTGGAGCTGGTCAATTCTAGATGAAATGACAGGAGGAGATTTAATGAAGTGATTGCGGAGATGATTGTTGTGATAGTAAATTTTATGAAAAAGAGCGAGCCGGGCTATCTTACGCCGAATTGTAAGTTCTGGAAGGTTTAGTAGTGACTTCATCATGGTAACGCTGGCTGTGCGGTCATAATTGGACAACATGAAGCGAACAGAACGATTCTGCACTCTTTCAAGTTCGTTTATCAGTGTAGTACCACCGGGATCCCAGACGGATGATGCGTATTCAAGTGACGGACGAATGTAAGTCGTGTAGAGAAGCTTTTTAAGTGATGGGGGTGCCATATAGAAGTTTCTTCGAAAGTATCCAAGTGATCGGTTAGCTTTGGTGACGGTGTGCCTCACATGATGGTTCCATGATAGGTTACTACAAATGTTAACACCGAGATATTTGTAAGATGAAGCAGACGCAAGAGGCGTATTATCAATATGATAGTGTGGTGATGCTAATAAGGTGCGAGATACGCGCATTGATTTGCATTTCGATATGTTCAATTCCATGTTCCACGTTTGGCACCAGGAATGGATGGTATTTAAGTCGGTCTGAAGTACGGCAACATCGTCTTGGTTAGCTATTTTCCGATAAATTACACAGTCATCCGCAAATAGGCAAACCTTTGAGGAAATGTTATCGGGTAGGTCATTCATGAAAATTAAAAAAAGTAAGGGTAAGTAAAAGTAAGACCCTTGGGGAACACCCGATAGCACTGGCTGGACTGGGGAGTCAACAGTATTTGCGGAAACAAACTGAGTACGGTTAAAAAGGAAAGCTCGAATCCAGTTTAGAACATTAGGATCTAGATTTAACTGACCGAGCTTAAAAAGTAGTAAATGATGACTAACCTTGTCGAATGCTTTAGAGTATAATCTAAAAAAAATACAGTCTATTGTGAATCCAGAATCAAGTAAATGATGCAGGTCGTTAGTAAAGACTAAAAGCTGTGTTTCGCAAAAAAAATCCTTGCGGAAGCCATGTTGTGAGGGTGTAAAAAACTGGTACGACTCAAGAAAATTAACAAGGTGAGTGAAGATAATGTGTTCAAAAACTTTACATGGAACAGATGTGAGTGAAATTGGACGGAAATTTGATGGATTGTGTGTTGCCCCAGACTTGTGAACTGGCACAACCTTACCTATCAGCCAGTCTTCCGGAAGGTAGATAGCTGCAGGGACTGTGAAAAAATGAATGCCAGAATGATAGAAGAGTATTCAATAGTATTTTTCAAGAATTTTGTCTGATGCTGTCGACGCCACATGATGATGAGTTTTTCAGTTTCTTAATGACTGTACGAATACCCTCAGAAGTAATAAAGATGGCGTCCACGGGCAAGTAATGATGTAATGCTAAGGTATGTTGTGCATTGGTAACTACTGGGCGATAAAAAGCCTTTACAAATGTATCATTTAAGACAGACGCGCATTCTACGTCAGGCACTGGATGTCTTTCCGTTGTTAGCAAAGCTATTGCACTTCGCTCATTGCCCCGTATGACACTCCAAAATTGTCTAGAGTTATTTTTTAACATATCTGGAAGGGTGCGATTAAAAAAACAAAAATTTAGATCGTTTCATTTCAGATAAGTAAGTTGTGGTGGCAGATTTATAAGCTGACCAACGTTTATCTGACCGAGATTTGATAGCAGCGCGATAGAGCCTTTTCTTACGGTTAGAAAGACGGCTTATGTATCTGTTGTACCACGGGGCGCTCGTATTCGAAAAAAAACTTTCTTGATAGGAATGTATTTAAAGGTTAGTTCTGAAATTTTCGTTTTAAATAAGTCCCAGTTGCTTTGCACAGATCGTTCAAGGTAGTCGGACAAGAACTCATCTAAAAAGGAGCATAATTCCTTGTTAATTGCGTCGAAATTCGCTTTTTTGTAGTCGCGTATTGTTTTGAGATGCTTTCGTGCGCGTGAGAAAGGCAGTGAAATCTTTGCCCGAATAATTACATGATCACTGATACCAGGCGTATTAGACACACAAGATACATTTTCCGGTGATGATGTCAAAACAAGGTCAAGAATTGAAGATGTATTCATTTGTAACGCGTGTAGGAAATTGAACCAGCTGTGTCAAACCGAAAGCAGAGGAGATATGAAGGAAACGGCCCGCTTCAGCTGACTTAGGCGATCAATATGAGTACGAATTTGACCATATAATGTTAGGAAAATTGAAATCACCTAGTAGAATGACTGGCGCTTCGGGAAACAAAATGTTTACGTGATTCAGGCAGTCATGAAGGTCGTCACAAAAATTGGAACACCCAGAAGGAGGGCGGTAGCATACACCAATGACAATATTTTTAAAAGCCAGGTTGAGGCAGCACCATGTTGCCTCCAAACGAGACTTTATATCAACAGTGTAGCTTTCAACTTCCACATTTACAGCAAGAAGAACGCCACCTCCACATCGATTAGACCTATCACAGCGAAATACTTTGTATTTTCTTTCACAGCAAAACAGCTCTTCGTTTGGTATTTTATCAGAAAGCCAGGTTTCGGTTAACGCGACAATATCAGCGTTAGAATCGTCGATCAATGCACACATTTCATCTTTCTTCGACAAAAAGCTGCGAACGTTAGTAGAGAGCACAGTCAGGTTGCTATTGTTAGCGGAAGCGCAGCCACCCCTGGCTTTCTGGTAGCTTCCCGAGGAAGCAAGTGCGCGACCAGAACGAAGGTGCCGCGGGGAGAAGTTGGCGGCATTGGTTGCGGGTCCGGGTGGTCCTATATTTCATATACTGCGTCAGTACTGCAATCATAGCCGTAGCATGTTTCATTAGCAATTAACTGGTTATAGCGCAGTTTGAAAGGGCAGTTCAGTTCTTTGGCATAATTAGTTAGTTTCCCTCTAATACGACGAGTGCTGGCTGAAAAATCTTCCCGCATCAACACTTTCAACACTTTCTTCCCGCTTTCCAACACTTGTGCTGTTGCATCCTTGACTATTGACGTTGGAATCTCGCGATAGAGTCTGCTTATTTTAGCCCTCAATGCGTCCGGTGTGGTCGTCTCGCTGCTATACACTCGGTCCTTTACGTAACCCCACAAGAAGAAGTTCAGCCGTGTCATGTTCAGCGACCTTGCAGGCCAGGGTTCAGATCCGTGCCTGCCAATCCACTGTCCAGGAAACACCTTGTCGAGCCGCGCTCGAGACTTACCACCACTATACGCGGGAGCACCATCGTGTCGGAACCACATCTGCCGATAGGGTACAAGTGGAACATTGTAACAGACGTCGTTCACAGGGCCTCCGATGATCTCGTTCGCGTAGCGTTGCGTCATTAGCGCGGCGTCAAAAAAGATGGGTCCCATGATCTTGCCATCAAAAATGTCGCATTGCACTTTAAACGACCACTGGTATTGCTGTCGTGCCTGCGCCAGCCAGTGGAGATTCTTATCACTCCAGTAGTGCGCGTTGTGGAGATTGCGCGTTTCTGGAGAAATTTGCTTCGTCAGTCCACAGCACGCAAGTCAGAAGGTCCGGATCTCGTTCACATTTCGTGAAAATCCAATTGGCAAAGTCAGTTTTTAAAATTTCGGTCGTCAAGCTTTTTATGTAGATGAACATGGTACGGGTGCATCTGACTTCTTTTTTTTTTTTTTAGAATTCTCCAGACCGATGACTTTGAGTTCCTAGCCTCCGCACAGGCGTCGTGCACACTTGCACACTTCCATGACGGTTGGCAGCAAAGAATGCCGAAGCATCCGTTTCGGCCTCTTGGCCTACACTTCCAGTCGTGCGTCGCTTTCTTAAATGACGCTACCCCTATCGCAAAGGATTCGTAGCTTCGCATTATCGTTGACGGACTATATATGGCGCCCTCCGCAATGCCACATGTGGTAAACCTTGGCCGCCTTCCCTCGTCACCGCCCCCAGAGCCAGAATTGTTTTCGCCTTCTGATCACTTGAGAAGGGCATGACTGTCACTTTAAGGAGCAGTTCACCGGCGTGGTACACTCTAAAACGAAATTACATCCTTTGGGTCGTATCTTGCCACACAACGATAAACGTCATCTGTCTTGTCCGCATTTCCTTTCTTTAACGCTGCGAGCCCGGTACTTCCCAGTAACGAGTGGCATGCGTGTTATCAGCATGACATAGCATTCCCGACAGGAAAGTAGCGGGCGCGGCGTTTTCAAGAAAGGAAACGCAAGCAAGGCAGATGACGATTATCGTTGTGTGGCAGATGTACACCCCAAAGGGTTTACCTTTGTCTAAGGGTGTACCGTTGAGATGCCCCGTTAAAATATACGCATCGACAGGTCAAGCAAAAATCATTTTCTAGTACTGCGCCATGACGATACGTACACAGCACGCAAGCGCTTTGCGTAAAGAAGGAACGCGTGCCACGTCAGGGCTTTCAGTACTGAGAAATGCCTTATGCGTAACTATAGCGGGCGAGTGTCGTTAGACGCCGGGCACGTCAGAGCGCGTTCGTCGCGTCCGCCAGTGCGTCGAACCATCGGTCGAACTATAAACGCTGTTTATTTCGCCAACGTGGCGTAACGTGTGCGCGCGTTCAAGTTACGTCTAACTATATGTTTAGCCCTTTAAAAGACGCTACATTTAACACACGAATCATACGTTAAAAATAAAAACTGAGTGCTCACTTTCTGAGGCTTGCACGGTAATTTGCGACGAACTGCGCCAACAGCAGGTCGAGCCTCTCGCGCAAACAGCGCACACTGAACGCTTTCTCAAAAACAATGTTCATATCTTTTATTGCTATGGATTCCCACCGTGCAGGATCCGGTAATGGGCTCCGCGCGTTCACTTCACTCAGCAAAGCCAAATCGTAGGCCATCGAAAAGTACAGCCTTCCGCTGGTCGCGTTTGACGCCGCAAAATTCTTTTCGTCCCGCGCTTTCTCGAACAAACGAGAGCAGGAAGCAAGGCTCCCCGAGTACGCACGCAAGAATCGGATGCGTGCGTACGCGGCGGCCGCGTACGCGTCACGTAGCGTTGGTGTTGCGTTCTGCACATGCGCACTTTGCAGAACGTAACGATCTTACGTACGCCGTTGCGTATGCAACGTACGCAGTACTGAAACTTTATTTATAGAGTCGACAGCACCATGCGCTGGTCGTATACAGCTTCGCCAAAACGCATTAGAGGGACATGGGCCAGCGCAAGGTTTGAGTTTCGATTAACAGAGAAGGAAAGAAAATAACCGTTTCAGTCACTCCTATCTACAAAACGAGAGGAGTGCGCAAAATGATAGTCGAAGTGGGCCGTCATGGTTTCCCTGCTTTTAAATCTCTCCCCCCCCCCTTTCACCCCCGCCACGCTTATGAATGCGTCAGCGGCAGGTTCTCATGCCGCAACCATCAGAAAGCGTGAAGCCCTGTATCGAGCTACCGCCGCTATTGAAGGCAGAACGTGCAGCCGCGTATGCGTCAAAGTCCGCTTGGGAGCGCTTGAGTGTATACCGACGCGCGTGTGCGTGTATATTCCATATTTCGCGGAATTTTGTGTTTTGTCGGAAAAGAACAACGAAGTAAATTTCTGCACGAAATAAGTTATTCATTCCGAGGTTATTTCAGACGGCCTACAACATTATAATTCACGTGTTAGTGATTCGAGCAATAATTAAAAAGCTGACCAAATAAAAACAATTAATATTTAGTGATGAAAAAAAAACTAGTAGATACACATGACTACTGCAAATATGCAGTTGATACGATTTTTCTAGAGATCTTTATTATTTTTTAAAATTAAATCTTGGTCCAAGTTAGCCGGGACACCCGGTATATGACTAGATGACTTATGACTAGATGACCATGCCTTTTGCGTTCTTTCCTCAGAGGCTATCATGTTTTCTTTTGTTCTTTTTTTGTTTTTGTAATACAGATATATCGTAAATTGGGGGTATTGCCCGTCCTGCTTGTTCCAGATTAGTCTGCAGTATGTAATAAATAAATAAATAAATAAATAAATAAATGTGCACACTAGTATATTCATAACGTTTGCGAGCTTCTACGAAGCGTTGTTTATCTAGAGCGCAAATGGAGCGCTAGGAAAAAAAAAAAAAAGCAGTTTATGCGCATGCTGAAGACCTTCCGGTGATTGTGAATGATAGTGGTTTAGCAGGAAACGAACTTCTCGTGTTTTATGTATGTTATATACCGGGTGTTTCAGTGAGCACTTTCAAATTTAAGGAAAATTTTTTGAGGCAGATACGACAATTCAAGTCCATGAGCTGGCCTACTTGAAGAGGCGGACATCACTTGCACAAAAAATTGAAATGCATAATGACTAATGAACAAAATTCAATAACTACGTTTTAACTAATTACCTTATGGCACATATAGAGATTTACAATTTCTAGCCGGGAAGGTCGCAAGGCGGATACACTTGGAACGAATTCTCAGGATGACAGCAGTTTCGAGGTATTAATTACCCAATTTTGCTGAGAAATGCATCGGCGTTACAGTTACTTTTGTGATTCAATGAAAAAAACGAGCTTTTGCTAAGGAAGTAAGCGGAACGACTGTCCATTTTTACCGCAAGTTTGACGGCTCATATCTCGTAAATGGTGTCACACACACAGTTCTTTTCAAGTGGATATGCCTTGCAGTCTCACCTGCTAGAATGTTCAAATTGCAATTCGTGCCACAAGTTAATTAGTTAAAAACTTAATTTGTGATCTTTTGTTAATTATTCGATTATCCTTTCAATTTATTGTGCACGTAATGTCCGCCTTTTCGAGTAGACTAGCTCATGGACTAGAATTGTGCTACCTGCCATAGGCAACTAAAAAAAAAAATTTTTTTAAGTGTTCGCTGAAACACCCTGTATGTCCACCGAGATGAAATTTGTCAACGTTTTGCTCCAGTTTGATGTCTGACTGCGCGCCGCTGACGATTTGAAGTTCGAGAACTGTTCGAAAAATATTCTTATTTACTTATATAGAGGCTATTTGATGGATGCGACAAAGACCGAATCGAATTGAACGAAATTCAATTTTCTTTTTTAAAGTCGAAAGGTTTGAATATCCACACGCCCCTAATTATCAGCACATCCCTCGTATCGACAAGAGTTGCAACCGGCGAAAAGAAACGCCTCCGCGACGAACGGCTCTCGAAGGCGGAAGTGGAACCGTTCTGGCGAACGTGACGCCATTGTCGGCACCGGTGCGGGTTTCGACGGCACGCCGAGCGCAGTGACCTGCAAGCAGCACCTCGCCACCGCACGCACAATGTTGCCCACTCCGCACCCCGTGTTCGGCGCCCTCTTTGCGCCCAAATGGGCCGGCAAAGAAGCGACGCCTAATGAACGTCAAAGACCCGAGATGCCGCCTGTAGGGCGCTTGCCGGAATCCCATCGCTCGGATCACTGATTCCATTCGTCTACGAGCCACTCCTCAGGGTCCGCTGACATCCGGCGGGGTGCACGTGCGAGCTCGAAGCGCCACCTGTGTTCGCGGACGTCAGTGACACAAGCGAAGCCGATTTGGAGGAGGGTCAGCGGAAGGCATGAGGCCCCTAGACCGCCTACTTTCTGGGGTCACTGCCGATACATCTGTTACTGGCCACATTGTCTTGTCTGTCCCTTATTTCTGCTCTCTCAGCTTTCTTTTAAATCGTGAATTCAAAGGAGAGCTTTGCGCCTACAGAAGGTCGCCGCATACACTCCTCCGGAATAAAAAAAAAAAAAAAAAAAGAAAGAAAGGAAAGCGGTGTCTTCCTGAGCGGTACTTATCCAAGATATGCGTATAGCGTTATATTCAATTTCGACTTGCTTTGCTGTTGGGGCTGTTTTGTACACATGCTGCAGAAAGAGGAATGTTTGCCTACGTGTATGAAATTTCAAACAACGGATATATATTATATTTCACATTCCATACACGTAATCTTTCCCTCTTGTGTGCGTCCTGTACTTCCTCGTGTTTCCTGTTGTACGTGTTTGGTACAATACCAGGCCACGGTCGCCCAGTACATCGCACTATCTCCGCGATCGCGACCCAGATTTTAACGGGATAGCGTTAAGGGCCCCGTGTCGCAGAAAATCCGGCATCGGCGTCCAGCGTCGGACGTCGCTTCGACAGAAGAAATTTCGAACCACGCATGCCCTCCAGGTGGCGCAAGGAAATTTCCGCACCAATTTAACTTTTTCCAAGTAAAATACGTAAGTACGTAGGAAAATCGTAAAGTACGACTTACGCACAACCTACAGACATGATAGCGTCGGATTGTAATTTGAATATACGAGAAAATATAACTCTGTTACGCGGAAACTCAAACACAAGCCAACGCGATAGCGTTTTTCAGCTGCGGTTTGAGGTCGGTCTTAGTAGGAGGGGCGCGGCCCCCTCGGTTCCTTGCACGCCATCAAAAACAGAACCACAAAGCTCGTCTTCGTGCGTAGCATTCGCCGCCAGCGTTTCCCGGTGCAGATTACGGTTACAGCTGCAGTTGCCGGGAAGCATGAGAAGCACTCAGGGATCTTTGAATGCTATCGCGTCCCATTCTTAAAGGCGAACCTCTAGCGTTCTCCCAATTTTTTGGCCATGGACAGACCTATACTGCCCCTATAATGCTATGCATTAAACAACAGCGCACACACGTAAACCTTACGAAGCACTTAGTGACACTGAAAATGGTCTAAGAACACGACTAATAAGGAAGGCAGAGAAAAGAACAGGCCTGCATGTATCAGAACATTCTCGATTCTTGTAGCCGATGCTGTCCGTGATTCTGTCCACGGAACCTTTCGTAATCAGATTGTATGCGGACGCGAATGGTGTTGGTCATTCCAGAACTTGCGCGCGCACCAGCTGGAACGTTCCACGAGTCGAACAGCCGTCGCGTCTGACCTGCATATCAGATTTCGACGATAAGCAACTGTGCTCGCCGCTATCGTTGTGCTTCGAGTTCCATTTGGTTTCTCTGGGCACATGAGTTCGTTTCGTGGCTCAGTTTTGCTGCTATGCTCTTCACCGTCACTGCAACGTGACATCTACTGTCATCGGGAATGAGCCAGGCATTCGGTGCGCTGCTCTTTCGCCCATCACCACAGTCCTGGTGGCCTTCACACCTGTTTCATCATGGCTACCTGCTGGCATTCAACACCTATTCGGCCGAACGAACCATCCGACCCGCGACTTCCTGAAGATGAAGGCGGCACTTGTACCAGACTGCGCCTCTTTTCTCCTGTCGTCAACGCCGGGCCACTGTCCGAGTGCGAATCGAGTAGCCTGGGAAAAGAGGAAACATGCACGCTTTCGCATCGTACTACCACGGACGCGGCAACAACAACCGAAGAAGTGCTCGAAACGGGCTCTCTGGAAAGGCTTAGCTCGGACGTGAGCGGCCACGACTTCGCGGTGGGCGCAGCCAAGCCGTTCGAGCGCAAGCGCTACCGGCGCCGGCTCACCGCGAGGCTCGTGTGCGCCTTCTGCGTGCTGCTGCTGGTCGCCATCGCGGTCTGCCTCGCCTGCGTGGCCATGCTGCTGCACGTCGAGCCTCCGCGTGGAGTCCTGGTGGCCGTCGAAGGCTCCCTCGAAATGTTCCCCGAGAGCAGCAACTACTGCGTGGTCGGCACACCTGCGGTGATCTCGGCCTACAAGTCGGATGCGGTGAAGGACCTCGAAAACAAGCTGGATTCCATATACGGGAATCAGTCCGTGGCCAGCAGGTACAGCGGTTCACTGGTCGAAGACTTCAGGTGCCTGCTGCGTCCTGGCCGCGACAGCGTGCGCATCCAGGTGGACTTCACGCTGTTCTGGCGGCGGCGACGCAACCGCTACGGGGTGCTGTCCGCCTACCCAGCCACGGACGAGGTTGCCGATGCCCTGCATGAGGCGCTGACGCTGTCCGGCCGCTGGCTGACCGGCTTTCTGGTCGACCTGGACAGCATCGCTGTTGGCGACAGCCGGACGATCGCCTAGCGATCATGTCGCTAGCGTGCGAGCTTGCCTATAGGAGGGCCTCTTCCCACGTCTTCAGAAGGAGCTGGTGAGGGCACCAAAATCTCGCGCCGGCCCAAGGCCTGCGTCACAGAGAAATACTTCCAAGAAACTCTGTGACGATACGAAGGCTACGCTTTACGATTTCGCATACGAATAAAAATTCACTAACGTTTGGTCTTTAAAGAAAGAAGTGCTAGTGTCAGTATGGTCACTTTGGGTGTTTTAATGTGCACCTGCCGGTGCACGAATGCATTTTGTTAACAAGCTGCCTGCCGAAACGTTGCCGTCAATATCTGTAGCTTGAGCTTGAGATCTTTGCAGAGTATACATAACATTTGTGGTCTTTCTGACGACAAAGGCAGTTTTCTTAGTTGCAGGAATGTTCTTTTATATTAAGATTCCTGCAAAAAAAATATCGATGTTAACTCGCGCTCTACGTTAGACCTCGTTTTGCCACCAGAGAACGAATTCTTTGACCAGTACTTGATGGCCGTACGTACGTCTTGCAGAAAACACATAAGGCGGCATATAGATAACCAGGGCAGGCATTCACAAAATATTTTACGCTAGATTTGTTCGTAAGAACAGGTCGCAACCAACACTAGTGCGAAGGCGGCTGGCCGATGGCAAATATCATTTACGAACGAAAAGGTTTGTGAATTCAGACTCAGTTCTGTCTTAAAGCTCGCATTTTATTCGAATGAGTCTTGATCGTATGATTCAATAAGCAAACTGGCTAGCAACCGTATACAGGTGGTTACTTTTGAGCTGTTATTTTTGTTTTCTGTATTACCTGAAATTTAGTTGGCAACTTCAAATGCATTGCCAGTTTTACTCGATGCTTTGTGTGCACTCACGAAATATAAATAATATAAATATAAAAATGACAGCGCTGGCTGGTGATATTGTGAGTCGGTCCATATATAACGTCGCAGTCAAACAAATTAATATATTTATTCGAATATAGGTCTGCCCCGTTTACAGGTTGATAACTGAAAGGTGGAGGGCTAGCAAATAATAATAAAGAAATGATCAAACTAAATTTGCTTTAAAATATTGTTAAATGCAAAAATCAACATGACTTTGTTTTGCGACGCTGATCTCAGTTACGTTGTACCATTCTGGTGAAATACAGAGAAAAACAGCTCTTCCGCTTTAGTTTTTGACTCGTCAACGTCGTGCCCCGCTCACTTTTCACCGTAGGCCCCACACGAACAGGTTTCTGTGTTACGTAATGTAACGCTATTATCCGGGGGCCCATTTTGCAACCTTATGTACGTTTGTAACAGTGATAATGATTTTAAAAATGTGCTGGCAGTCCAAACGATGGCAGTCCCATATAGCAGATATAGAACATAAGGGGGCGGCAATAAGTAAGCGTGTCACGACAGTCGTCAACCGGACAACGCTTTGGCGTAAATCGTTGCCGTTACCATCACCACCATTGCAATCTGCGCAGTCGCAGGCCCTTTTGCTGGATGAGGCAGTGGCAGTACAGTAATTCTACGCTGAAAACTTGTATAGTACATTGCTTACATAAGTTGAATGTGGTTGCTGCTTCTGCGAAGGCAGCAAGGCGTTGAAAAAAAACGCAGGTATGAAGGTACGTTGAACCGAGCGCCCTAAATGTTTGCTTGTGGTACGTGTGAGCCGAGTTGGTGAGTTATTTTTCTTTATGAGCAAGGTAATGTGACGAATGCAGGGAGGCTTCTGTAATGCTGTCGCTATTGGCAATATATCCTGGCAATATATCCACCTACGTTATAAAGCTGTTCGCATGCACTTAAAACGAGCCATTCTTTCCGTGTCGTCTATTGGCGCTCTTTAGTGGTGTTTAGCTTCTTTCGTCAGCAGCATGAAATTGATAGATCAAAGAAACATGGAATGAAGCAGTGTAGTTTGGAGAGTCAAGCGGGATGTAGATTGCTTGCGCGAGGAAAAAAAAAATTAGATACCCAAGTTTCTAGAGTGAAGCCGGCAGAGAAGCTTCCAATGGCGAACATATAACGCTTTTTGATTTTTACTGGGAACAATCTTTTAATACTTGTGTAGTACACATGGCGCAACTCGGTTTATTGAGATTGTTATCTCAAAAACTAAACATCATGAGTGACAAATCGTTATGTCCAGGTGGCTCTACAAAAACAATAAGCTTTCTTACAGCGAAGCTGTATTGGCTAGGTTCTGAAAAAAATTGCGTGCGTCTGCCCAGCCGTGTAGGTCGAGAATTTCGCCCATACGTGGGCCGATCCCGAAGATAGTGCAATGCCGGGCCGACCGCGGCGGAGGTGAAGCAGGCCTTAAGCATTCCGCCAACTTGCAAAAGTAAGTTTAATATCTTAGGTTCAAATACAACCCGTATCAGATATTAAGCTGATAAGAACAGATACTACACTTTTACTTGCGTCGGCCATGTCTACGTTCACACCGCCCTCTCTTTGTCAAAACTCATTTTTGGTGAAATTTTGGTGAAGCGACGGAACGAGGTTAATCTCATTCAGGTTGGAAAGGTTTGGATTGAGATGTTACACTGAAATGAATGTGCCGACCGCGCGACACCAGTCGTGTATCGATTTGACGTTCGGCAAGGACGCGGCTAGTGTGCAAGTGCAACCGATTGCAGTACATCGCAGTGACCACGAAGCACCGGTCGCCATGGTGACGAAGTAAGAGAAATAACAGACGAGAACAACAACGAAGTTATGTGTATGTCACTTTATTCAATCAATATAGTTAACACACAGTACAGCTTTGCTGGTCATATCCTCCTTCACAGAGTGGAAGGACACTGAATATTTTATTATTCACTTCGAGCCGTATGTTTTAATTGCGAAATTGAACACTCTCGACCTCACATTTGACTGGAAACATGTTCGCATGTTTGTTCGTAAAACCATTTTGATCTCGAAGCTGTTATTCGTGCAGATGTATGCAAAGTGAACGGAAACCTTGTGTCACTGCAATGTGAGCGATCCAACCTGAAAGCGGACGGTACTCCGATCGAGGATTTCGGAGGCCTTGCCGGGTTGCTCGATTGTCTAAGCTAAAGGAACAGCCTCGTAAAGCGACACGGTATTGGTACACTAAACTAGCTTTCTTAACTACCTGAACTAACTGTTAACTTATAACTTCACCAATTGACGTAAAATACTAACTAAACTATAACTAAGCAATCCATCTAACTAAAGTAACATACAAAACTAGCTTATTTGCTAACCTAATCAACTAATATCTAATTAAACTAACTGAACTTACAAAATATACTAAACAAATAACTAACTAAATCATACGTGTAAATAGACAGCCGACCGAACGCTTTTGTGCGAGCTAGGAATGCTACTCGGAAGTCCGTGCAAGTCCGTCACACAACGTGCTGCCGTGTTTTACTTAAGCACAAATCCATCGCATGCGAAATTATTGTGCTTAAAGTTCCGGTTGCATGTTCAGTCTGCAAACATGCCGAAACGATTGTGGAAAAGGCGCCTTTCCTCGTGAAAGATTTGCATGATCGCGCAGCCCGGCCATCTGACGCACCAAATCGATTCCCTCCCACGTACGCCAGCGCCTTTTGTGCCACCTTGTGTCCCTATATATGAAACTTTCGGGGAAGCTTCCGGGCCACTGAACGCCACTGCACTTTGTAGCACACATTAAGGCGGAATATCTCGAGAGTGAGGCGAGTATGGCGATTTCTGCTAAGCGGACTTGATTCGAATAGCTCGGCTCTAAGTTTGCATCTGTATTGTAATTTGTAAGGTTGTATTTGCCTTTGTAATATGGGCCTCATACTGAACAATTAAACAAGTTATTTAGGGAATCTGTTAAATAACTATGTGGACATGGTGATTTCTTATGCAGAGAAATTAAGCCTCTTCATCCATAAGTGCATTTCAAAAGGTGAAACTGAGCTATCTAGAACCAGAGATTTGAAAAAGTGTCTGCTGGAGCAAGCAAGCAAGTAAGCAAGCAAGCAAGCAAGCAAGCAAGCAAGCAAGCAAGCAAGCAAGCAAGCAAGCAAGCAAGCAAACAAAAATGAGTAAATACATGAAAAAGAACGGGCGGTGTATGCGCGAAGGATACATGCACTATTGACTCATTTTGATTAGCTTCCTTTTACATACTAAATATAGGAAAATGAATGCAATTTTGCTCCAAAGCTACACCGCACGGACTCTCACATTCTTGCCACGCATCAGTTAAGTAATGTGTTCATCGTATATGTTAATATTAGCACATCAATCAGCTGCATTTGTACTTTGTGAGGTTTATAAGAGCTGTCACTGTATGTCGTTTCCCTGCTTGCTTTTGTTGAGCAAATTTAGCGTTTTGCGTACAATTAATACGCCAGGTAAGAGGAGTAGCCTGTGATTGAAGGCTAGCCAGGTGGGGAAGGCGTGCTGATGTTTTAACAGCACCCTAAATTTTTCACGCCTATCCCTTCAACACGCGCGAGCGCGCGCGCGCGCGCACACGCACACGCACACGCACACGCACACGCACACGCACACGCACACACACACACACACACACACACACACACACACACACACACACACACGTTTTTGGTTCTGTATTGATGACAGAGGAGATGAGGCTCCCCTACACCCGGAAAATTTCTGGCTACGTTAATGGCAACAATCGCGGCCAACATTTTACGCAGCTCACCATAATGAAAAAAGGAACGAAAGAAAAGGCGAGCAGTGAGATTTTGCTTTGCCGCTACATTAGCCGGAAAGTGTGGTGGTCAGAAACACGTAGGAGGAAAATGTGCGAATGACTTGCATCGTCGTTTGCGTTCCGTTCCATGGATGGGAGCCCGCTTTCTCACGGTGGACAGTGCCGTGACAGCACGGCAGTTTTGGCAGCTTTACGCAGCACAGCCCGCACAGCATCCACGCACAGCCTTGTCGCCTCATTGTGATTGCCGATCGCGCCTGCGTCAAGGGACCCCTTTCTCCCCACCAGGCCCTGACAAGTTCTGGCGGCTCGCTCCTCGCGCGACCATTAGCTGCACCCAGTACGGCTTCCCTGAAGTACACAGCATTCATCGGCGCCGTTTACGCCCGTGCGTGCGCTGCGGTCATCGGGCCACATTGTTTGCGTGGGCGGATTCGGTGAATGGACGGGTGTTTTCCCGCTGTGCAGAAAGCGCGTGAGTGGCCGCGATCGCTTGTTTGTTTGTTTTGCTCGTGCGACCGCGTTACTCGGCGGCCGCCCTTTTCTCTCTCGCTCTTCCTCGTGAGAGCAGGCTTTTTTGGTTCCGTGCTGTCGAGCCTCTTCTTCCAGTCTCTCTCTCTGTCTCTCTCTCTCTCTCTCTCTCTCTCTCTCTCATTTTTCGAGTCCCTTGCCCCAACACAGCGGTTGAGGTGTTCGCCGGTGCGTGACAGTTACCGCGCTCTTCCTCTCTTCATAGCCACTTGTGCCAGCCGCTAATGAATTCCAACGCCGCCATTCGAAGCGTGCCGCGCGTGTCAATCGCAATGGGACGTCGCACGGGGAAAACGCCAGGAGCGCGCGCTTCTATATTGAGAGAGCAGTGTGGTCCCCGCCAAGGCTGGAGATGCGAGCAGTAATTACGCGTTCATATTGTGTGTGTGTGTGTGTGTGTGTATTGGGGGAGGGGGGCATTGTACTTTGCGCGCGCGCAGAGGGTGTTGTGTGCTGCCGGTACCTGCAGCCGCGGAGCGCACGATTATGCCGACTATACCAAATATACGGGATGTCGCAGCCATCGCAGAATGCGGGCTCTCTTGATGCTTCTGTGAAAACAGGAGCGTTGGCCTTGTTGGTGACTACGCTTTTCGGGCCGTTCAATGTGGAAAAAGAAAAAAAAAACGTTCTTCCTCTTCTGCTGTTCACCTTTTGCGGTGCTTTGTCAACAAGCCCGCGTGGCTTTAACTGGCTTATCCTCGCGACGTAAAATGAGAAGTGGCAATGAACTTTGCTTAAGTATCTCAGTTATTGCCAGCCCACTTGTGTACACGTGTGTACAATCTTTTCTTATTTAGTCTTCTTTGTTTTTGTTCGCAGGTGGTTTACGCGCTACGAGCAAAGCGTATACATATATATGCTATGTTGGGACGACACGGAGAGTGACTGGGAGTCGTTCGTTTTATGCCCTTGAGAGACGGTGATGCGCCTTCTGCCGTTATCGCAGTGTGTGTGCTTGCACTGGCGCCTGAGACGCAATAAGCAGAAAAAACATGGATGCAGTTGGGTTCGCCTTACGTAAATAAACCATTTCTTGCGCTGATCATCGTGCACGACGAGCGAACTCACGAAAATGTCGTCCCCAGTCTGGCCATAGGTGCTTGCGGTTTACCAAACACTTTTCGCTACTCACTGGATGATTTCGTGGCGTTTCGTTTACACGAGCAGACTAGGCGCAGTTGACAGCATTCGTGTGCTAACCGCGAAAACGGCTAGGCGCCTCTGGAAGGCTCCCCCAGAACGACACTGTCCGCTAACCATGGTTATCACAAACAGCGTTTGACAATCGTCTAGTTGCGCTTGATCGAGGGTAAAAAAAGAGAGAGAGAACGAGATAAAGGACAGAAAGAAACGAAAGAGAGAAAGGAAGAAAGAAAGAGAAAAGTCACAAGTAAGCACGGCATCATATGCATTCAGCATACGCAAGTCACCCTTGTCTGACGCCGTTATCTTTGGATAATTCCTCTTATTGCTCATTCTATTTCCCTCCTATTCTATCATCCTTCGTACCTATTTTCCAATTGCCTAGTACAGGGTAGCCAACCGGTAATATCCTCCAGTTGCCCTCCCTGTCCTTTGCATATATGTCTCTCTCTCTTTCTCTTTGTTCTAAGGGGAGCAAGCAACTTTGGGGGAGAAAGAGGGGTTGTATAGGAAAAGAAAGTTAAACGAATTTGTATGATTGCCCTGTTGACAAAATAGTGCAAAACTGAATGAAACACGACATAAACAAGTGTATGCCGAAGGAGGTATTGAACTGCACCAAGTGCTTCGTGCTACATGCGGGTGGATCGTCAATGTTTCCTTTCATGAAGGTCAGAGGTGCGCGTAAGTTCGTTCTCTTTCTTTTCACATGCACTCATGGTATAATGTTTATCGAAGTGTGATTGGACCGCGTTCGAAACACGGTCTGCGCTTCGGGCCCGCTGTTATCTGCAGAAAATTGTGCTGGCCGTCGGAGGATGGGGCCTTCCGAATGCGCGCCGAATGCGTGGTTGCAGCGGCTAGTGTTTCCGGAGGCACGCAGTTCGAAAGGAAGTCGTGACGCTCCCCAGTCGCTTTTCTGTCGCCGTTGGTTTGTTTGATGCTTAGCTACGCGTACTCCCTGTACGCGAATGTGCAAGACGCCCGGGCGGAATAATTTCCGGCCTATAGCTTTCCAGGCTAAGCCCGCCTTGAGATACGACGAAGGCGACATCCAAATGTATGATAGTGACAATGGCTTTATATATATATATATATATATATATATATATATATATATATATATATATATATATATATATATATATATATATATATATATATATATATATATACAAGCGCGCGCATTCCGGCCTTGTAACTAGTGTTCTTGCTATGACGGCGTCTCTGGCGTGCGGCAGAGGGCGGCGTAAGCAATCACTTGGACCACGCGTGAGGCGCGTAATCCTGCAAGCGTGCACGTTGGCTGCAAAATCGCAATACTGGCGAGTTTGCATGCTAAACATGTGATTGTCGAGCATCACGGAGTAATTTGACTGGTTCATCTGGACCTATATCGGGTAACATCTTCCCTGTCACTGCCTCTTTAGCACTCCTTGCTTCGCGATCAATCCCACTAATTACTAAGTACAGGACGCGTGAATATATCAATTGGTTCGATATGTACAACATTTCGCACATTTTCACTCGCTAATAGAGAAACCGCTTACCAGATTATCTCCTGACTAAACATTGTAACAGGGGAGAGTATGTCATTAAACGAGGATAGCTTGGCAATATTAAATAGATTCTACTAGATAATCTAAAGAGGGGATCATCTTTATATAACCTCCAGTGATGCAAGTTGCAAAGCGTTTACCAAATTACTGTCCATCCGCACTGTATCAAGTGTTAGCATTTTCTCTCAACATTGTGTGCGTTCACTCGAAGAGTGAGTTTTCTCTGCCTTGGCGTTTGCGAAAGCTGTCATTGTTTCCTCCTTTCACTAAATTGGAATCGCGAAGATTCCAGGTGTCAGCAGGAACCGAATAAATGTAACTTTCTCGAGTTCGATGCATAATAAAGTCATAACAATAGTTGATACATGAAACGTCCCAAGACGGCACCCTGTGCTATACACGGAATGTTGCAGTGTAGTCGAGGGCTCCGGACTGGTTTTGACTGCCTAGCATTTGTTCCCGTGCACCCATATGCACGGGCCTTTTTGCACATGCTGATTCCGTCGGGGTTCGACCTCTGCTGACGGTAGTTTAACCCGCGACCTCGTGCTCGCTCGCAGAACGCCGTATATAGCCGCTCACCTACCGATGCTCGTTTTATCGGATTCCCAGCAACACATAAATAATAGATAAATGTTGTAGTTTTTATCGAATGCAGTTTTTTGTAAACTTTCAATTGCGCACATAGAGTTGTAGTTACTTGATACGCAGTGTATATTTTATTGCATCTAGGTTCACTGAGTGCAGAATTGAAGGGACTCTCGATTACTTCATAAGATAAGGCAATATAAGTTTTTGTTTAAAAAAATAAATAAAGGGAAAAAAAGTGTATACATTGTCACTGATCTCTGTTCGACGAACTACGCCAGATTCTCCAGCGTGCCTTGAGCAGACTGGCCTGCTCAAGCACTAGCCCATCATCCCAGAAAAACACACGAGCTATTTCCGCAGTACACCCGAAGGCGACAGACTTGAGTGCCCGGCCGCATAACCCGCTGCGCCTTGCCCATAGTGAGCGTGATCGACATGAATTCTCGTCTTCTCTCTCCCTACCATTTCCACCTTCCATTCCCCTCGTGTAGGGTATCAACCTGAACAAGGTCTAGCCAGCCTCTCTGCCTCTCTTTCCATCCATCTCCCTCTCTCTCCACCGTTTCGTTCTAAAGATGGCATATGATCAGTCTGTTCGAGTCTGCGGCAGGTGAGTTTGCAAAACACTTCCTTCTCTCTTCCCAACGTCGAATCCAGGTGCCGTGGCTTTTCATGCTGCTTTAGTCCTGGACATGGCTGGGCTGCGTAATAGGATTCACGACAGGTATTTCAACACAATGAGCGTTCTCCGAGAACACTACTCGACAGTTGCGCCGTGTTCTCACGTCAGCCGAAAGCAACGCATCTCGCGGACAAAAATCCGGGCCGCGCTGCATACTATAGGCGTCCAAGCTGCAGCGAGCGCCCGTTTCTTATACTTTAGGTCAGGATCTAAACGCTTGGGCGTATCGACCGGTGCTGAGGAGCGTTGTTCCTTTGCTTCAGTTCGCATCTGTTTGAGGACGAGAATGCATTTCGCTGTTGTATCGATCCCTCGGTGTTGCTTAGCACATAAGGAGCCTGGTTGTTTCCCTTCATTCAAGGGGACATACTCTCTATTTCGTGTGCGTCTTCCTACATTTCCCTGGAAACCAGCATTATACGCCAGAAGAACGAAAAGACAGCAAAATAACCATAACAAAAAGGACGACGGCGTGTCTTTGCAGGTGAGACACATTGACACACGTTATCCACCACGTTGCACTTTGGCTGTGACTTTCTCCTGCTGGGCACGAGGTTTGTGTTCGACTCCCGCCTGCAGTAGCCGTGTTCCAATGGTTAACAAATGAAGAAACTCTCTAGTATGCAGAGCTTTCGGTGTTCGTTAAAGGAGTCCAGTTGGTCGATATTAAACCGAATCTCCTCGCTGTGACATTTCTCATAGCCTTCTGTGCTGCCTTGGGACACGCCATTAAATAAATAAATAAATAAATAAATAAATAAATAAATTCGACCAAGTGAAGATCATGTTGAATGCGTGTAGCAAGAGGCGTGTCGATAAAGGATGACGCGCTGCTAGGAGCCGTGTAGGGCTGCCCTGCACGTATTAAATTTGTCTCAATGGTGCGTGCGGGCGTGCTTGAATATTTCGCCGGACCAGACCAGGAAACGCTTGGTTTCAAGCTCACCATGCACTTTCGTGTTCTTGTGCTTTTATTAACATCATCGATAGTTGATGTGTGTAGGAGTCAGTGACGCGCCGAAATTGTCTGTCCTTCTCTGAATCTTTTACTCCCCTTTCCCCAGTACAGGATAGCAGTATGGCTCTGTCCTGGTTCACCCAGTGCTTGTCTCGTCTTATTTCTTGCGTTTCGTTTGTGTGTGCGCTGCCCAAGAATGGATAGGATCAAACTCGCCCTCTTTTCAGTCCTTCTACTTCATCCCTCTGTCAGTGAGTTCTAATTTTCCCTCTCCCTCTCTTGCTAACATTATTTCCTCGCTTATTATTGCGTCTACTGAGGTGTGTATAACCTGCAGACCAATTCCTGGCTGTACAGCGCATGTCATTGCGATGGACACGTAATCGAATCGCTTCCAACTGCTGAAACAATATAGCCCGATAACACGCTCTCTCTCATCGAACTTTGTTCGCTAGTCGGTGTCTCACTAATGCGTTGCCTCTTTATTTATTTATACACATACCTCACAGGCTTCAACTGGAGCATTGCGTGAGGGGGGTAAGAGAAACAACATGTAGCGAAAACAGGAGCAAAAAGCATAGCTAACAACAAATCAAACAATTGAAAAAAAAAAGAAAATTGAA
Source organism: Dermacentor andersoni (assembly GCF_023375885.2). Taxonomy (NCBI): domain Eukaryota; kingdom Metazoa; phylum Arthropoda; class Arachnida; order Ixodida; family Ixodidae; genus Dermacentor; species Dermacentor andersoni. Next base: position 19,115,094 of record NC_092817.1, read on the forward strand.
TCGAAAGACGCCGAACAACATCAAGCAAACGAGGAACAACAACAACACTCTGGACGATCAGAAACGCGCATAGCTCATCGAACTCCTGCAACGAACTGCAAACGCATGTATATTTATAAACTGCTTGCAAGGATAGAGAATGACAGTCAAGTCACATGGTACAAATGAAACGTGGGCGCATAACTGCGGAATCAATTTTTTAATGCCTCTCTAAACGTGTCCAGATTATTAATTTCAACAATGTGGCTTGGAAGATCGTTCCAAGCTGCTATTGCCAGAGGCAATGCAGGTTTGTTAAATGCTGGGGAGCGCTGCTCGTCAGTTGAGTTTCGGCGCTTCACATAAAACAACACTCGTGGAGACGCTGCGCCCGGTAATATCACATTGTCACAGGCCTAACAGGCGCAATACATTGCAAAGGTTCCTGCTGAAATCCACCCGGCGGCCTTCTACGAACGAGCACGTCCACGTGAAAAACCGTGGGTCAAGGACAAACCTGCTTGTGAAGTTTGTCGCGGACGCTGACATAGGTGTGCACCAGCAACGCCCCATATAACTGCACGCCAGTAATTTCCCTGTCCATCCCCAATGACTACAGCCGATAAAGTTGGTCGCACCCAACAACAAAGTTTGATATGGTTTTACATGCCGAAAGCACCTTGCACTATGTACGAAACAGATCACAATGGACAATTAACTTGTGTGGCCTAGTGAAAGAGTTACAGGATAAATCTGGATACCCAATTAGATTGCATATTCAAGTACTGACATCGGGTAATTTCGTAGCATTGATGCCTTTGGTCGACGTTGTCCTGTTAAAGCCGCTTAGCTGGTTCACGAGCCCAATATTTATCGCCGCTCTCGGAAATCTTGATTTAATTTCTCGGTACTATATCCGAACCTGTCGGAAACTTAGTAGTCTGTGCGGGCACTTCGAAGTCTCGGTGATACAGACCTAATCAGTTCAGCCTGGCAGATACCTGAGCCTCACTCTTGTCTATCGATTCGTCGAACTATCTTTTTTTTCTCTGTCTTTCTGTTTTCTCTTGTTTAGAGCGACCATCTGTGAAGTGTTTGTTAAGTACTTATGAACGTAGAAAGCCTATTTTCTAGTCTGCATGTCAGACTATAAAAAATTGGATATTTTTAATTTTTGTTCTCTCTTTTTTTTTAATTGCACATTATTGCGCCGTATGTGCGAGCTGCTAAACAGCGGAAAGGTCTAACTTCACCTACCATCATGCCTCACTCATTTAATAATTTATTGTTGTGAAAAATCCAGGGAGATACTGTAACATTTCCAATAAATAAACGTAACTTGGTATTTCTCAGGTACGGCAGAGTCGTTGCTGTTGTCCACAAAGAATGCCGCCCAGATATTGTCTCTCGTCCCCGCCTGCACCAAATTGTGTGGCAAACCCCCACATAACTGAGACAGAGTATACTCTTTCATGGCCCCATGTCTATTTCTTTCTTTATTGATTTGCATAAATAAATAAATAAATAAATAAATAAATAAATAAATAAATAAATAAATCTCGAAAGTGAGCATCACAGGTGCCATGTTGTTTTTTTCGCGCAGTTTCATCTGATGTTGTTTTCCTCACAAACATCGACTTCTGTTGCTGGCGTCGGATTCGATAGTTGATGAAGCCCGTGCAATGAAGTCCGTGGTAAGCGATTTTATATTGATGGGCTTTAGTGACAGAAGGATGCTTATCTGGGCTTCTTGGTACATATTTTTTTTAATGTGGAGAAAGAGCGCAGGAGCAGAGGCGAGGTGAACATACTTGACGCTATGATTATCAAAATTCATTTACTGCAGATGATGCCTCCTGAATCCTCCGTAGCACGTCGAATGCAATTAGCGAAGTTTCGTTCGACAATTTCTCGTGTTTTTCTCTCAAGTCTAATACTAAGCAGTGCCATTAGGTTTATCTATCGCTGGGGAACGTTTACAGCCGCTAGGTAAGCCTTTACAATGAAGCTCCTGAAGCACACAAGTGATCGACATAAATTGTTACCGCTTCTCTTTCGTTCACTCTCGCCTCCCCATTCCCACGTGTAGGGCAGCAAGCTGCGCAAACGCTAGTTATACTCCCTGCCTTTCCTTTCTTCCTCATCTCTATGTTATAATATACAGAATTTCTCACGTATCGAACGAAGTTGACGGCTGAATCAGGCTTCTCTGCAGCACGGTGCTTCTTGCGGAGAATCCAATGCATACTAAGGCGTTTTGATCAAATAGAAGAGGAGAACGGGCAGGAAGAAAGGCACGGCGTTAATCAGATCTGGTTATCTGATGTTGAGCTATGCACACGAGCCAGGATGCACTATCGAGACGCATCGCGAGTATACAGCTGTATACGTGGATCACTGCCAGAAAAACTCGCAACACCGGCAGCGCAAGACAGAGCTCGTCATACCCCGGATGCTTCTAGGGTTGGTGCGCGTAATATCTCCTCCCTGCACCGATGCTATGGACCGACCACGCCGGCCATCATTTAGCCCCCCCCTCCCCCTCCCCACCACTTTCGGTTGCCTTAACTCCCTTTGGCGGATAAAAAAAGAAAAAGAAAAATGAGGTCATCGCAGGTTCGATTCCGGGAGGCGGCCGCCGCAATTTTTGATGTTGTCGAAGTGGAAAACGCTCGTGTATCGTGCTTTGGACTTGTGTTAAAACGACCCAAGGTGGACGAAGTTAGCCCAGAGCCATGCACTACGGCGTATCGCATAGCACCAGTCTTGATTCTGGTCGTTAAAATCAATCAATCAATCAATCAATCAATCAATCAATCAATCAATCAATCAATCAATCAATCAATCAATCAATCAATCAATCAATCAATCAATCAATCAATCAATCAATCAATCAATCAATCAATCAATCAATCAATCAATCAATCAAGTTACGCTATACTACTGCGCATAAATCTCAGTTTGTGCGAATATGAGGCGCTTTAAATATGGTCCCTGCTTCTACGGTCCTGCATCCCAGATGTGTACACATTTTCTGTAGAAATCTTTATTTTAACTGCCGTAGGGGGCATTTTTATTTGAAGCTTTGTTTATCCCCGATGCGCTGCGCTCGACGTTTGCACGAGTTCGCTGAACAGCGAGTTCTGTCTCACTGAAGTCCGGCTTCGCCTGGTGAATCGCAGCGATAGGATTTTCTACACTGATAACGCGAGTCCGACGCGCTATAAATAGATGACGCGACGCGTTGCTGTCGCCATGCATGTGAACGTCACTAGATTCGCTCATTTTTACAGTCGTGAAGCCCGGCGCGGGCGCGGCTATACATCGCCGTGCACTCTCCGAGCGCTGTGTACCCGTCGTCGTAGGCCGCAGCGCGTCGGGTGCGTGATCGGGGTCAGTCGCTCTCCAAGTGGTTCCTTCGGGACCTATTACACGTTATCACCTGGGCCGAGCGTGTATACGTACCGAGCAGCGTCAGCGCGATGGCCCACCGAAACGTGAGCGCGTCACGAAAACACTTAGCGCGTCGCGTTTGCACGCTACGCACACGCATGGCGTCATGGGAGCTGTTCCGGCACAGGAGGCCTGACCGTCTCTGCTCTGGATTCGCCGCTTTGAACTATTATCTTTGTTCGTGGTTTGTCTATGTTCTTGTCTCCTTCGTGTTTGCCAGCCTTACTACCGCGGCGAGGAGACGCCAGAGGCAACGATGTTTGCCCGGTGCTTTAGCCCGCTGATCGTTCGCTAAGTTGCGAAAGAACGATGGTCATGGGGCGTCGCTCGTTAGCCACGGAGTCTGCAGCACTGTTTCAGACCCGAGTGATGGCCGGGTCGTCGTGACCCTGCCCCATGCTGAATAGTGGTAAAGGCGGAGCGGAGTGCGATTTGTGTGCGAGCTAGTAGACTTGACTTTGTGTTGTGCCGGACGCGCCCAGTGCATGCGGCTGAATGAAAGGGCGAATATTTTATTCGGCTAAATGTCCAGCAGGAAGCACGTATACCTAATAACCGGACGTTATATTTACCGGTATACCGGCGCCTCTCGTATTTACTTCGCGATTGCTATTCGAACGACCTCTAAGCACCAGGGTCATCTCCATAACTTTACTCACGCCATTAACTCAGCGTGGAACTGTTCCATAGTTGGAGTTGCCTTTCGCAGCAGCCTCACACTGTGACTTTCGGTTTATTTGTTCACATGATAATAGTAGCTGCGCGGAAGGTCAATGCCTATGTCATATATTTTTCAGAGCATCGAGACCGTATGAAACAGTGTAGTCGTTCTGAGTCCCTTTCGTTGTGCCTATGCGGACACATTCCTTTCAAGTCTTCCCTTCTCTGTTATTTCCCCCAACTCGGTAGTGAGCACCCAACTCGACAGTTAATCAAGTTAACCATCTTCCTCTCATATCTTACTTTCTTCCTCTTGAAGTATTAAAACGTAAATTTATTTCCATAAGGAAGACAGTTTCTTTTTTATATGAGAGGACGCGATACTTTTTTTTCTGCCACACAGATGACAGCAGACAGCGAAATGATTTTACTCGTTAGCTGATGGAGAGCACTGCCACAATACAGAGCGATACGAAAGAAAGGAAGAATGCCAGGCCTAACGCAGACGTAACATTGCACCATGAAGATAGAGAGAGAGAGAGAAGGGAATAGCAATCAAAGATGCATCCACCTACGTTTCATACAAGCTTCACCGGGAATCTAAGGACGCTGTGCTTAAACGTCTCCGCAAAATTCTGCACACCGCTGAGACATGCGTAATAAGACACTGTAATAATTCGCAATATTTGTTGTGCGTGCCATGCTGGTTACTCAGAGATATACCTAAATGTTCTATACTATTACTAAATTAAGATAAACGCTGAATTTTCTAACCTCATGTAATTGGGTCCTGCAGCAAGCTGGTTACTGCGCCAGTTTGAAACTTGTCTATGCTAAAAAAAGAAAGAAAAGGAAAAACAGAGAAAAGAACTAACATATGCTATCTATTAGAGCTACTGTATGTGGTGGCCATGTAATCTACATGTCTATTTATTATATGTATCCATAGATATACTTTGGTATATAGCCCCATAGACCTGCTCAGTAAAGGACATGACGTCATACAAATCGCTGCCTACCGTTGCCTATACCGCGAACCTGTTGATTCTGGCAGGCGCACGTTATTCAATTGGTGCCGAGTATTTTATCGTTCTGCAGAGAGACTACCCAAGCCGGACACTATTTCAGCCACAAATTTAAGTGGCTCGACGAGAGGTGACAAAAAAAAAAAAGTTTCCTTCTTTTTTCCCTGCCCTTGTGCCGCGCTGGCGACGTCGTATACGTTTGCTTTCACACATGAAGCTTCTTTTTTTTGTATGTGAGGCAGTAGACATAACAAAGAAGAAGAAATAAACTAGGAGACATATACACGTTGTTTACTAGGAATAGCGTAGCAGTAAGACATACGAAATATGTCGCAGCCTGCACTTATAAACTGTACATACAGTACGTTATCAAATTTTGTCCAATCCTGCTCATATTTCACCAACTGTAAAAAAAAAAGTACCCGCTGCACATGGTACCCTGTACCCGCTGCACCCGCAGCACCCGCTGCACATTACATCTGTTCTGCAAATTTTCCCGCATCCAAAACATAACAGAAAACGAGCGTAATTCAACTCATTATTTAGTTTCAGCTCACTTTGTCGCCATCTGGCCCTGTGAAGGATAGTCACGTGCAGGAAAGCTACTAAAGCTTACCATTTTCTTTGTTTTTTCGAGGGATAGTCCCGGTATATTACTTGTCGTGAGCGCCACCAAACCTAGCTGTGCGCTCACCTTGATGAATAAAGAGCAGAATCAGTTTCGCACAAGGCTGATGAGGGCACTGCCCTATCTTCGCAACACGTATACACTTTCGTTGCGCGCTGGTTACCAGTAGTCACAAGAATCTATACACTAGAAAGTTCTAAACAGCGTAACTATTCCTTTCAACAGTGTGAAAGCAACGTTGAAAGTGCCAGCTGTTAACAAATGAAGTCTGTCAACGAGCAGTTATCGAGGCCGAGAAACTCAGTCACCAGCGCTGCGGCAAAATAGCTGGAACACGATGCGCCTTCGCCGCGGGAGCAACGAGCTGCATCTCTGGCCCGACGGCGCACGCCGCCTCCCCCCCTCACTCTGCATCTTGCTGCTGGAACTTTCCTTCCAAATGCATAGTTATCGGCCATAGCACTTCCGCGCGCCGGCCCGGCGAGCCATTCTTTTCGACGGCTGCGTGGAACGGGCTGTCTTTCCCGATTTGCTCGACTCGACGCCATTGTTCTTGTAGTGCGCTTTTCCTCTGTGCTCGGTCTGCTCCACTTCTGGCGTTCGGCGGCTACACCTATAACGCCGCTTACATAGCAACGAGGCTTCAGGCGATTCCCTAGGCGATTCCCGCGATACGTAACCCACATACACGGACGGGAGCCGCATTGGCGTGTCTGTGCGTCTGTAAGGACGCTGGTTTAGGACGCGCGGGATCCATGGGTGATTATGACGGACCCTTTGAAGTGTAGCCGCTCGAGTTGCTCACGCACCGCTTCTCTGAATGAGTTAGGTACATTTGTTGAGACGGAAAGGGGGAGAGAGAAAAGTGCTTTGGTGTACTTATTATAATCTCAATGCGTTCACCTTTGTGTGCCAGGTTGTAGATACTGCTGGCTTGGTGTCAGAAAGTTTATCAGTGGGGAGAGGAACAAAATTATTTTTGATGATACGGCAGTCATCTGGGCGTAGGCAAAGAGGGAAGGCGAAATGAAGTGGTTGAAAGAGCGCAAATAAAAAAAAGAAAGAAAGAAAGAAAGAAAACGATACCAAACTAGGTGGTGCTTTATATGGCGGGAAGATGCAATTTACTCACGGAGAGCATTGTCTGGGGATTGATATCGTGTGAATTACTCTATAGAGTGTAGGTTAGGATTTTATCTCTCCCCTCAATCTTCAAGCGAGGGGAGAGAGAAAAAGAAGGAAATTTAGGGAAGTTAACCATACGCACGTCCCGCGTTTGCCGCCCTGCTGCACTGGGGGAATTCTATGAAAGGAGTAAAAAGAGAGAAAGACGGAAAGATAAATACCACTATTTGTGCGTGCACGTGAAGTTGCAAACTGGGTTTATAAATTGTCCCGCCTACCAGCTTTAGAAGGCGCATGCATTCCGTTGTAATTTCGGTGGCGCTGGCCACAAACAAGTTCGCACTGTCCCTATAGCATCACCAACGGCGACAGAAGTTGCTGCCCTCCGTGCTGATGTAAAATGCCACTGCAAGAGCGACCTCTCAAACGTATCATATTTTGCGACTCTAAGGCAGCACTCAGAGTTTTCAATTTGCTCTACATAGCAGGATTACTGATTGGGGTTATATGAGGTATGAAGGAACCCCCCACAAAGCTTTTGATAAAGGGTATGTCATGTTTCACTGGCTGTCGGGACACACCACCATTGCTGGTAATAACATTGTGACGAGCCGTGACGTGCGCAACGGTCCAAGTCAACGAAGCTGCGCCTCACCACGGCCCTCACGTTCGGCGTGGCGAGACAGTGCACATCCGGGACCCGAAGTATCTGACTGGTTGTTCGCGGCGATCGACGACGTGGTTGGTCTCCTTTGCGCTCGAGTCTGGAACAAAGGGGTGGACGCATCTCACTTCGTGTGCCCGCACAATTTCACCAAGATGTCTACCCGGTCCGCCGATGAAGGAGCTTGAACGGTTCCGATCTAATATCGAAAACTTAAGCTTATTTCCGGGTTTCGGACTACGACATGCAGTTGTTGGTCTTCTCCCAATCTCTAGAACTGCCGTTTGATGAGTACACTGGATGCTTATTAGTCCCATAGTAAATTTCCCGTTCTGATACTACATTCCTGTGCCGCCTCTGGCTCTTGGTGACATTTACAAAGGTGTACTCGTTATACTTATAGGATGGGTGGCACACTTATGTACAACTGTTACGGAAGCGAATATGTTATTGAACAAGCAACGTGGACCTCTCTGACCAGCATTAAACCGGCTCGATAAAATAACGTTTTCGGAAGCTCCTTTATGACTTGGAAACTTCAGAACTTTATTTCCAACAATTGGTTTGTGTCCTTCAGGTGAAAACTGTTGCAAACAGCTAGAAAGTGTCTACCGGCCCTTCATGACAGCACGACAGTCCACGTACAGAAAGAAAAGCGGAGGCCCTTGGACCATGGCCATGGGCGTCGCTGGCGCAGAAAGCAACGAGACCGTTACTACAGTATATATACCTCAAGTCAAAAGGTTGCTGCGGCTGTTTCATATGATGGAAGCTCCATCTCTCATGGGAAGCTCCAATGTGAATGAAAGCTCCGGCTGTTTCATGTTTAGGCATGCCTGATGTTGCTACGACCGCTATGGTATACTAGCTCGTTGGCTACAACGGTGTGCATGCATATACTTTGGCAGGTTAGTGCCTGTTAAGTGACATTTCAAGAGTAAAGCTGTTTCTCACAATGTGAAAGGTACACTAAAGAAAAATATAAGTTTAGCTGTTTTAGTAAATTACCCTGCTACAATATCGAAAAAGGCGCTCTTACTCTGAAAACTGAATTAGTAAGCCAGAAAAGACGCAAGAACGAAGGGTGCGGGTAGCACCTTGAACGTTCCCGCACCAGCTTGCTGTGGCGTCATAAAGGTTTACGGCGTCTGCTCGGGCCTAGTTGATATCTTATTGGTCGGAAGGGACTACATTGCATTCTAAAGCTGCCCGAAGACTGAACTTAACAAGCTTCTAGAACATTTACCGTGTCATAACGGCCCCAATACAAGAAAATAGTTTGAAATTCATAGCGTCACACTCCAGTGCATGCACTCAGAAACCCCAGTGAACGCGCATGCACGGTGAATTAGGAGCAAAACTACACAAAAATGCAGATTTCACCATTATTTTGTCCTTTGATAATCAATCTCCTACTCGAATGTAACAGTAATAGAGTACCGAAGAATACTTTAAACTGATTCGGCGTTTCTTTGTAGTGCCCCTTTAAGAAAAGGGTGAGGAAAGAGGTGTGCGGGTAGTGTTTACGGCTCCCAATAAGGTAAGGATCCTTTTGGGAGCAAGTTATAAGAGAGAGAGAGAGAGACGTCAATTGATCGAAACAGTGTCCCAAACGAGGCCCGGTATCATCCTGAGGTGGGAAGGTTCCTTAGTCCAGGAACCCTCTGGCTTCGACTGCCCTCTTAGCCCTGGCGACGAGTTGTCGTTGATCTTCCAGGTCCCCGAGGGCGAGCTTGGTCTCCCACGTTTCGAATAGCTGGTCTTCGTTTGCTTGTGCTCGTTTCGTATCCGTTTCTGGCTGCATTTCGCTGCCTTCATGTCACGGACATTCCAGGAGCAAGTGTGCCAGGGTGTCGGGTACGTTGCAGAGTGGGCAGAGGTAGCCGTGGAGCGTCGAATAGAGGCGGTGCGTTATCATTCCGTGAGTGTACGTGTTACTTTGTAGGCGTCGGAGGATCATGCTTTCTTCTCTGCCGACTTATGGGTGCGGTAGAGCGTGGACCCGGCGCTCGAGCCTGTAGTGTTGCAATATCGCCGAATAGTTTGTGGGTACGGTCTCCGCTTCCTCTACCGCGGTTCGGAGAGCGCGTGGGACGAAGCGAGCACGGCTGACGTGTTCGCGGGCAGCGGCGTGAGCCGCTTCGTCCTCCTCCAGTCTCCGGGTGTCCACATGTCCCTCGAGTCCGGGTACCCACTAGTCTCTCGTGTCCGGATACCTACGTTACGAAGGCGTACGGGAGCAGAGTTCTTCGTCGTTTTAGCATCTTGAGTGTATCGGCCGAGATGCGGCCTCTCGAGAAGTTTCTACAGGCGGCCTGAGAATCGGTGGATACAACCGCTGCGTCTGTGCGTGGGGTAGTATCGAGAGCAACTGCCGCTTCTTCAGTTGTGTACGGGTTGCGTGCCTTGATGGTTGCCGATGCCAACTCGCAGCCGCGAGTCTACGACGCTGAGAGCGTGCGTGTTTCGATGCGGATACTTGGCCGCGTCGCTGTATACTGGGCGGCCGGGTCTTGCTTGAATCTTCGTTTGATGGTGTCGGCTCTAGCGTGTCTGCTACTCCTGTGGTATATGGCATGCATGTTGCGCGGGACACATGCGATACAAAGGGACTCTCGAGCGTCCGAGGGGATTTCATCTTTCTTGTCCGCGTCTGACGTACGTCTCGCTGCAGTGTAGTACTGATCTCCCGGTTGGCGTGAGCTTGAGTCTTTCCAATTGGCTATTCTTGTGCCCTTCGGCTAACTCTTGCCCCGTATTGTGAACACCCATCTTAAGGAGACGTGTAGTGGAGGCCATGCGGAGGGGGGGGGGGGGGGGGAGAGAAGTCTTAGGGTGGCTTTGATTGCCTTCCTTAATATGATGTTGAGCTTTTCTATTTATGCGTTTTTTGAAACCAGGTACGGAGCGTCGTATGTGATACGGCTGGTGAGCAGTGTTTGTATCATTCTTAGCATGTCTTGCTCCTTGAGCAGGACAACAATCCCGTAAGTCGACACTATACTTTACTTGGACTCCACATCCACAAGGACGGATCGGGAGCGGCCAGCCTATCGAGACTACAACGCACCCTTTCGCAACTCAAATACCTCTTCAAAAGGATCTCAAGCCAAAGTTATAATGAAAAAGAAAATGCTGATCAAGACTTTGGGAAAGCGCATGAACAATGGATACCTGAAATGTTGTGATCATTTCGTGTTTTATACTATAGACCTATACCTTTGAGCTGGAGTGCAGGTTACGTGAAGACAAGCGAGCCCTCATTCCACGCAGGGCGCTGGCACAAGTTCGCGATAGTCTGCCCAGAACTTAGGCACCAGTTCTGGGAACAAGTTCGCCCAGTAACGAGTTAGATTCGTGACTCAGAGTTGTGACACTGACAGGTTTTTCACTGTCGCTACAACGTGACAGTGTACTTACGTTTCTCATAATTTGTTGTCGTGACTGAGCAGCGCTCACCTTCGGGCTTTTATTTATTTATTTATTTATTTATTTATTTATTGCTGCCAGAGTTACCTATAGAAAGCTAACATCGGGCATGAAATAGATGGAGCTGAGTTATTCGAAAACCAGGCGCATAACGCCTGGCATACAACTATTATGCCGAGAAACAAGAAGAGTTAAGAACGATAGCTGCAGTGATAAAAGCAAAGCCTAGTGGGCAACAATAACTACACAAAAGAAAAAAAAAGCTCATTTTTACTCGAAGAAAACCAAAAACGGTGACCTTCATCTATTTTCCACGCTTTTGCTGATACACCGAAGAATAAGTGTGCAATTCTAAGCATTTCTCTTTAAATGGCTTTGTTGATTTGAAGATAATTTTTTTAGCAATGCTCATTCGGACAAAATGCCATTTGTAGAATGAAGTCGATTTTCACATCTCTCCCCTCTCTCTGTAAATTGCGCTTCAACCGCCTTCAAGAGAGGCATGCCTATTGCCAAGGAACTACAGGGAAGGAATAGTATGAAAGGACGCCCCACGAAGGCCGCAGTATTCAACGTGGCTGGTGTTCTGCCTTGACTTAGCGGGAAAGCAGTGGGGGAGGGTATACGCTCTCGTGAACGGCGAGACGGGAGTGTAACACGGCAACCCGTTTGCAACACCTCCGCTCGCTTTCAACAGCGCCTGTGTCCCGACATTGCTTAGGTCCTCGACTCGACCATTGTTCCGCAATGGGAGCCTGACCACTGAAACGACACCGGTCAATCTGAAACCGACGGACGGTTTGCTTTTGGTAAACGGAGGGGCGGTGCTAAGCTGAAACGTTTCTCGACGCCGTGTGGCTCAGTTTTGTGCTTGGGCCAGATCAAGTTCGTTGGTTTAACGTATGCAAAGATGCCAATAAACAGATACATTATTTGAGAACTGGGTCGCTGGCAGAGGTATAAACGTATCTATTCAAATAGGGACATCAGAGCTTGCTTTGAACTGAATATTGGCCTCGACGCGTGCCCCTAAAAATGGCAGTTGCACGTTTAGACCGTCAGCCAGGCAAACATCTCCAGCTTTTGTTAAAGAGAACCTCTCATCTCTCAGAGCCTGTTTTCGGCTCCATCGATAGATTTACAATAACTACGATGGATTCGAAACATCAGCCAGGCAAACAGTCAAAGCACAATCAGCATTAATTTCAGTAATCTCTGACTTCGCGACAGCCTAGTCATACTAAGCCGCATACATATATTGAAGATTGGTATAAATTGTATAGCCTCACTGCTTGCTCAGAAAATTGTCCGTCTATCTCCAGTGTGGAAGCAGGTGCAAGCGTGAAATGATTTATTTCAATATCATCAGCGCACATGATTCCTTGCATGCTTACAGTATAACGCTGCGGGTTCCATGGCTATGGCTTCCAGTTCCTCGTGTACGCATTAAAAATGCAGAAAGAAAGTAAGGCCTGTGAACCCATGAAACTTCAGCGGTATTAAAACGAAATAAAACAAAGGTTAAAAAGGAAACATTAATGGGAAACGTATTAGTGGATTGCTGTTGCACTTTGGCATGTGTATGAAAGATCGCAAATGCAAAAATAGTAGCTTACAATACCGTATTGAAGGTTCTGCACAATATGTTTACATTTGACATGAAGTAGCGAGACATAAACGAATAAAGCACTTCTGCGCTTAGTAAAACTGGCATCCTGTCAGAAGCTGCAACAAAGCCACCTTGGCTCGTAGACCTCTTTCGTCACACTTGTAATGATGGTATGTAGCTAAACGATGTATAAGATGTGCGAACTGTCGCTCTGCGTTTCGGGAACCTCCGTAAAGCCATGGTGATAACAAAATACCAAAATTTGGCTCCCTCACTTCACGCCCCCCCCCCTTCACACTCTCTCTCTCACACACACACGCACACACACGCACACACACGCGCGCACACGTATATGCACACGCAAAAACACACGCGTACGCGAACGTACGCGTACCTAGGCGCAGACGCGAAAGCACACAGGTTTGCGACCATTTGAGCACTGTACACGTACCGGCTGGAAGCGTGGCCCTCGGCAACGGTTTGGGTCGACGAAACGCCATTGTTACAGCGCCGCCAGCCCCCACCCCCGCCCATTACCCTTTACCGAGTCACATCTCGAACCCGTTCGCATTTGTCACGCGGGCCGCCGCTCTTCGGCCGAAGCCGCGAACGCGCGCGATGAACGGCCTGCCCTTCTGCTGCGCGCCCGTAACACCGAGTGTGCGGCGCTAACAGCATCCTCCCCCATCTTGAGAAGCATTCTTCGCCGCCGAGCTCCCGCGGTGCGGCGCGCTTTCTCGAGTGGGTGACAAATTGCGTTCGTTCGGCCCGCCTTTTCTCGCTGCAATGTTTGTCCACAGGCTCAGTGCGAGCCTATATGCGTGTGGGTTAGCCATGTGTACCCTTCGTGAGGGTGGTTATTTTTGGGTGCGGTGTGTGCGGGGACACCGCGAACCGAGCTATTCCTATACGGCTGCGGGATTGCGGGACTTGAATTGAGAAGCGCGGCTGGAGATCCCCCGCGTCGGCTCCTGCGTGCGACATGCAGCACACAGATGGAGACGTGTAGGCAATCAGAGCGAAAGTAGCTCCGCCGAAGCGCTGCAGGCTCGGATTGAGGGATTCGTGGCTGCAGGTATACGCTCGGATAAAGGGATCCGCCGAGACGCGCCGACGTGTCTCTCGGCCTTCACAAGGAGGGTACGAAACCACTGTTGCTTTCCTGTGCTAGATAAGTCGTCGATATATCACTCGCGACAAGAGATGGTGCAAGTGGTGGAGAGAAAGAGAGTGAAAAAGGAAAGAGGTTGACGGAAAGATTGGGGACCGCGTTCTGAACATTGTGCGTGTCTCGCATGTATACTACGAAGGGCCTCGATTTATTTCTTGAGGACGTTATAGTTGGGGCAAAGAACTGGTCTAGTATGTTTGTCTGGTGACAGGAAGAGAGAGAAAGAGCCGCTTTATCGAACCCTGAAGCGTTTTGCCTGGAGGAAAGCTTAGATATATAGCGTCTCCAGATGGGCATGATGAAAAACGAATATATATATATATATATATATATATATATACATATTTTTTTTTAAGAAGCCAACAAACGCTGACACCAAGGACAACATAGGGGAAATTACTTGTGCTTAATAAATGAAATAAAGAAACGATAAATAAATGGTAATTAAAGTGGATTAAACGGCGCCGTGGTAGCTCAATTGGTAGAGCATCGCACGCAAAATGCGAAGGCTGCGGGTTCGGTTCCCACCTGCGGCAAGTTGTTTTTTCATACACTTTATTTACCATTTATTTATCGTTTCATTATTTCATTTATTAAGCACAAGTAATTTCCCCTAGGTTGTCCTTGGTGTCAGTGTTTGTTGGCTTCTTATGATACGACGAAAAAAAATCGGGCCCCTCGGTTAACCCCCTTTCCTCTCGTTTATATATATATATATATATATATATATATGTGTGTGTGTGTGTGTGTGTGGGGGGGGGGGGGGGGGGTGTCACGTACTCTGCATGACCATTCGTTTTTCATCATGCCCATCTGGAGACGCTATATATCTAAGCTTTCCTCCAGGCAAAACGCTTCAGGGTTCGATAAAGCGGCTCTTTCTCTCTCTTCCTGTCACCAGACAAACATACTAGACCAGTTCTTTGCCCCAACTATAACGTCCTCAAGAAATAAATCGAGGCCCTTCGTAGTATACATGCGAGACACGCACAATGTTCAGAACGCGGTCCCCAATCTATATATATATATATATATATATATACACATACAGGGAGTGTTTCGTATCGTTTTACGTTAATATAGCATTAAAATGCCTGCATCTCCTGCCTTCATGTGGAATTTCCCTGCATTTTCGACACAACCTTCAACAGCCACATTTTGCCAGTGCTGATATGGCAATTAAGAAGGATTCAAGTTCATTAGCACACAAGAAAAATGAATGTTTATGCTTTGCGGGTCAAGGAAATTCTGGCTAACACAATGTAAACAGATGTATTCGGCTGTGATCGCGAAGCCCGGAATCCCTGGAAGAAATTGGTAAGAGGACGCATACCACTTACAAATATCGTTAACAAATACTCTTATGTATTTACCTTCTGATGACTTTATGCTGACAGAATTGAACATCATTTTTGCAAAAGAAAATGAGAGTACTGTAAAAAAAAAGAAAGTGCAGCGTCGTTTAAGACACTTTGACAGCCTGACAAGAGACTGAAATTGCGGCGCAAGTAAAGCATTGAATGTAGGCGTTGAGCGAGATCTACTGAGAGAATCGCCGTCCGCCATATTGGCTTTGTTGTGGCCTGTCAGTATGAATGCAGGGTTATCATTGCAAATTTTTATGTATGGTATCGTCGTGCAAATTCTCATTTTTCGAATAGGCAAGTGGGTGGCACGTAAAGATGGCCGCTTGTTTGGCGTATTCGAGTGCAGCTGGCAACGGGATCAGAAGGGCCCCGGAGATGCCCGGGCACGTTCACTGGATCTGAAAGCAGCTCACAATTGAAGCGTGTTTCACTGATGGCAATATACAATGACAGTCGAAGTCATGTCCAGAAAGCTAAATTTGCTTACGGGACGCTAGACGAAGACAAATTTCACCATCAATTCACAGATTCGCAGTTTTTCTTGCTTTTCTTCTCAGTCTTTCATTGTGCCTGTCTTGTTTTTTCTTTTTTCTTTTTACTCTTACAAAACAAACCTTCACAGATCTATGCCACTCTTGTCTTATACTCTTTTACATGGGTCGAAATCGATAGTTGGTAGGCTGTCTGCCTTCCTTACGCCTCGATTCATTTCCGAATGCATTCACATAGGCTGGAAAGTTATTGTGACATAACAGCGAAGACAATAAGACGGGCGCGCATTTAGTACAGCGATGATATTCTTGAGCACGAGACGTCCTTTCATATGCGTAAAATCCCCGCAGGCGCTTTCTTGTTTTCTTCTAAATTATTTTAATCATGTTATTGTATTTTCCTTTTCTTCTGGGCGCGCATATGCTTTCATGAACAATGCCGATAGGCAGATATAGAGCCGGCCGAGCACGACGGAGGAATTATCGAATATTCTCTCGCATGCGTGGCGTGCATAACAAATGGCAAGATGGTTCTGTTGTCTGTGACTTAAATTTGCGGTCTATCATGTGGGCTTTCATTCCTAAGCATATACGTATGTTGGCTTTAGGTCATGGCGCGAAACGCTATTGTGAATTGCGGATCGTTTTGTCTCTTGCCGCGCCCGAAATGTGAGCCCACGCTTGCTGTAGTTTCTCCTTGCCTGTCATAATCATGCCTTTGTAGTTTGGCAAGTTGAGTTTCGAACTAACTACTGCGGTTCATCGCAGCTAAATGACTTACGTGCTGTTTCACCGGGGTTTCTACGAATACTTTAGGGGATGAATCAATCAATTAATCACTTAATTAACTAAATAACGTATTAATTACTTGCTTACATAATTAATTATTTTGGTAATACTGAATTCTTTGTTATACCGGCGCACCAGAAAGCTACGAAGCAGAACACTAGGTGCAAAGAAGCCGATTGTTGATACGATGACGACGAGGAAGACCATGATGATGGTGTTGATGAATGTTAGATGTATAGATACAGATATAGGAGAACGAGAAAGAAAACCTGAAAGGCCACTTTGTGGATACCCCAAAGTCTGAAGATTCATTGTAG
This sequence comes from Dermacentor andersoni, assembly GCF_023375885.2. Lineage (NCBI taxonomy): Eukaryota > Metazoa > Arthropoda > Arachnida > Ixodida > Ixodidae > Dermacentor > Dermacentor andersoni. The sequence continues at coordinate 19,131,801 of NC_092817.1, forward strand.
GATGAGGTTTGACAGGATGTAGAATAGGTCGGTTGGTTGGTAGGTTAGTTAGTTAGTTAGTTAGTTAGTTAGTTAGTTAGTTAGTTAGTTAGTTAGTTAGTTAGTTAGTTAGATAGATAGATAGATAGATAGATAGATAGATAGATAGATAGATAGATAGATAGATAGATAGATAGATAGATAGATAGATAGATAGATAGATAGATAGATAGATAGATAGATAGATAGATAGATAGATAGATAGATAGATAGATAGATAGATAGATAGATAGATAGATAGATAGATAGATAGATAGATAGATAGATAGATAGATAGATAGATAGATAGATAGATAGATAGATAGATAGATAGATAGATAGATAGATAGATAGATAGATAGATAGATCTGGATCTAGTAAATTCGTCCAGTTGGCTACACTGCACTGAGAGAAGGCAAAAGTGGAGGAAGGGATTAAAAGAAAGTCACTGCGATAAGCAATTACCTCGGCTAGCCCACGCTTGCGTCACGTCGAATTCTTGTATTTCCTTTTTAAGCAATATGTACTACAATCACGCATAAATAAGAACGCCTACCTTAAACTGCTGTCGTGCATCTCACATCGGCTTGACCACATGTTTAAGGTAAAAAAAATGACGTTTATAGTACGCTTACGTTCAAGAATTCTTTTTACCCGCACCATCATCGAGTGGAATCTAATTCCCCCTGACGTCATTGAATCTGCCGGCAGCGATGAGTTTTCCATAGCCCTGTGGAATCACGTTTAAATCGTAGTTACCCCTCGTTTGTGCAGCTTTATGTGCATTTCATTTGTATTTTTTATTTGTCTCTGTAAATTCGTTATGTTGATTCTTCTATAGTTATTGCTTTGAACTAACTAACTAACTAACTAACTAACTAACTAACTAACTAACTAACTAACTAACTAATACCTGTGCCACACGGGCCAGGTTAATGCCATTAATAGTTTAAAACATTAAGTTTCTTAATGCCATTATATTTCGATCGCTGCTACACGCGCATACTTAATGACATTAAACGTTGCGATGGCGATAGCTGCAGTGAAACGGTTAAGTTTGCTTGCCAATCGTAATAGAATAAGATAAGTTATCTAGGGAGCAGATGCTTAAGAAATCGCGTGAGAAACATTAATCGACGTATTGTGTGTAGTTTACTTCAGGAATGTCACTGTTGTACCAGCCGTAAGCTGTTTGAAGCCAAAGCTAGCTCGACGGTTAATCCATAGCGTAGCCAAAGCGTTGAAATTGGTAATATGGCGCTCACAGCTTCAAAGCTCCCAAGCAGCGGTCCTGAAGAATTTGACCATGTGCTCCAGTTTCTTCTGGCGTATGTGCTCCTTCGAGCCAAACATCGTCGAATAATTCGAAGGCTTCAGTATGAGGCCAACAAGGCAAGGAGCCGCCGCCGTGCAAACGAAAAGCTTCTCCTGGATAACGCGCTCACGATTAGTGCTCGAGCCATGCTTAGCGGCAAGATTGCCTGCTGATCTCTACGAAAATAAAGAGCTCATATTAAAAAGTGAAGAATATATTAGTTGTTTTTATCTACAGGTTAGCTTAATATCGTCAGAATGTGGTCACCACGGCCGTGGCGGGGACGTTGGAAACGAGCGTATACGCATTCGACGGCCAAGTGAGTTGTAATTATTGCAAGAGCGCACTGCGCCGCGAGAAACAGCAATTTCTTAAAGAAACTGAAGAGTATATTAATTGTTATTCACTAACAAACCGTTTAGTCTCGTCAGAATGTGGATACATTGGGAACGAGAGTACAGATTTGATGGCCAAGTGAGTTACGAGAACGCATTACGTCGCGAATGGCATTAAGCTTTAATGCCATTAAGCATGTCCGTGTGGCACCCCGCGAATGACATTAAAGTTTAAGGCATTAGCCAGTTAATGTCATTTTGTGCGCCCGTGGGGCAGGACTATAACTAACTAACTAACTAACTAACTAACTAACTAACTAACTAACTAACTAACTAACTAACTAACTAACTAACTAACTAACTAACTAACTAACTAACTAACTAACTAACTAACTAACTAACTAACTAACTAACTAACTAACTAACTAACTAACTAACTAACTAACTAACTAACTAACTAACTAACTAACTAACTAACTAAATAAATAAATAAATTCAAGAGTTCATGTGCATTGGAGTTGCTGACATTTTGGAAGTGCTTTGTCACAGATGGTCGCTCAGTTCGGTTACCTTCAGGAATCGAAACAGCGCTTTTGTGGCCTTCTGTAGCGGGGTTGTGTGAGACCATGGTTCTAACATCTCGTTCACTGAGATACATATTCCGGTTTAACCAGCTAGAGGTTCACATAAAGACTATACAGCCAGTCACTGAGGTCCGTCGACTTCGGGAACTGCAGAAAGGCTAGTGTCGCTTTTGAAATGAGACGCACATACATGGCAGCTGGCCGGGAAACTGTTCCTGGAGAAAGCCGCCCCAGATCCGCCTACGCAGCGTGTTTACAGGACTGCAGCAGGTGCCATGAGAAAGAGAGCAACGCTCATCCTTTCACGCAGAATGCTTCGCCGAGGCCCGCACACCGCGTTCGTATTGATCCCAGGTAATGCACCGCGGCGAGTTTCAATATTGCAAAGGAAGAACTGACGCGCACATTGATTCGACGTATGGCACATGCTTCTTTCGAATCGGCCGAGGACTTTTGAAGAAAGGGCGCGCGTCCGTTTCTGCCGCCGCCCCCCCCCCCTCCCCCCACGCCCCTCCGCGACTTCGGCTGCGCGCAGGCGAGGCCGGATGACGGAGGCGAGGCTCATACCGCATCTCCGCGCGTTTTACTCGCGATCAAAGCTTGAGTCACAGCTTGAGCCACAGACTAAAGCGGTGAAAGGACGGAGAGTTGGGAAAGCTGGTATAACTGCTTTTTTTTTTTTTTCACAAAAGCTCGAAACAACAAGACACAAAGACAAAGAAGGCCACGGGACAAGTGCCGTGCCCTTTGTTGCTTGGCCCGCGGCCTTCCTTGTCTTTGTGCTTTGTCACTTTGCACTGTTGTTACAAAACAAAGTTGAAGTTGCAGGGGGAAAGAGTCCTACTGTGACATAGAATTACCAGCTCTTTTGTATAAAAATTTGGGACGGTCAAGGGGTAGGGGGGTAGGGAAGTGAGATTTATTTGCCACCCTACGAGCGAAAAATTGCATCTTTCGGGGATTAGCTTGATTGCCTCCAAACAGTAATCGTCATCCATCTTGTGTGTCATTCCCTTGTTTAATTAACGCTGCGCGCCCGGTGTACTTTCAGGTCACGAATGGCATGCGCGTATTAGCCTTACATAGCGTCCTAGACGGAAAACTTTTCATTCCCGCTTGCAATACTGCTTTCCGTAATCATTCTTGGTGATCGTGGAAATTGCCACAATTAAGGCGGAAGTTCACCTTCACAGTGATCTCAACTACAACGTGCTTCACGTGCCATTTGATTCTCTCGTCTCTCTTCAGCATAGCGAATGCTCTCTTCGCTTGCGTCTTCGTTCCCACCCAGTGTCCATCCTCTCCCCATTAGTGCGTACTGTACATAGTGCAATAACAACGAACGTACACCAACTAGCCCAATTCATAGCTGTGTTAACTTCTGGGTATTTTTACATATATACCCAATCACGATGTCATTATTTATGCGCACGCTGTATTGGGGGACCCCGGATTATTTTCGACCACCTGGAGTTCTTTACGTTGTACCTAATTTAAGCATACGAGCGTTTTTGCATTTTGCCTTCAGCGAAATGCGGCCGCCGTGGCCTCATTTCCGTTGTTTGTGGCCTCCCTACTCTTCTCCCACCAAACCACCGATCGCTTTTTACTAATCTCTACTGCGGACATGTTTACCTTACACCTACTATTCCTGAACCAAAGGGCCCCAAGGAGACCAGCTGAGCCAAAACAGACAGCTGGATATCTTCACATTCTAATAAAACATATTCCGTCGCTTCCCCAGCTTTACTGTAGCGAGCACATGATTCTTCTTTCTTGGTGTACCTCGCTATATATGTCTAAAGCATCCTCATTTCGTTTCGAAAAGTAAACTGCTTCCATTTGAGTTATCATAAATTGTTTCTTTCCTGATTTCATTTTTACCTCTTAGGTAGTTACTCACAGCATATTTTTTTTTTCCATTGCCGCCACTCAGGAGACTTGTCAACCTCTATGACTTTGCGTTTGACGTTCTTTGTTACCATGTTACTTACTATACCGGTCGCGTACTTGCTGGTAAGGTTCCCAGTTCTCTTGCTCCATCCACTGTGAGTCAACATATTGCCTGTACAACATTCTCGCAACCCATTACTTTCTTTCATATTCCTCAGTCGTTCTTCGAAATCAATTTTACTCTGAGCTTCCTCAAAAAAGTAAATGGCAGCGCCTCTCCTCGACAGAAGCTGTCACTGAGCTTCGTTGACACTCCATGGCGTTCCTTGAGAAGCATAGAGTCTTCTTCAGGCGTAGGGTGGCGATGCGCTCAACTTGGTGTATACAGTTTAGGAACCCTCGTTCGGAAATATTGGGGTTAGTATGTCTCTGTTCTGGGGAACGTGCACGCGTGTGTAAAATGGTGAAAGGGGCAACTTCAATTTCGTGACTGTGTATAGTTATAGTTTCGTGACTGTGTGTAGTTTTGATATATTCTACCTTCCCGATTCTCAACAATTATTAAACAATAACAAACACAGATAGTCCGATGAGGTTCAAAGAAAAACAATTGTGACGACATGGCGCATACCTATTCGACCAGTAATATACAGAAAGGCAGTTCGAATCAGAAAGGTCTTTGGTCTATTCCGCATGGTGGGTACGGGGCGTAGTTGATGATAATCGCAGTCATCATTAAGCGCAGTGCTCTTCCAGTTCACTCTGTGTTCGATTTGTCAACCGGACTACGCTCACCGAGCGTGACAAAGTCAAAAACGCTGTGTGTCGTTTTTATTCTGTGCTCATGAGTATACGTTTCTTTCCACAATTACGTTACGAAATGTGGCTGTTTTTGTGGCTGATTGTACACCTAATTCTTTTCTTTCTGTTCTTTTTTTTTTTTGCAAAAGGTATGCTCGTGATACTGCTGCTCTTTTCCAATTATTTTTTATGTGATACCATTACGTACATGCTGGCATAATGCGCGTTTTCCTTTTGCATAGCATTGCTTTAGGTGTGCGTGTCGAATGTATAGGGATGGTAGGCTAATCGCGCGAAACTACGTTACTCTGGTGTTTGCGGACTGTACGGCATGAATAAAGAGGGAGAGAGAAAGAAAGGCACTGTCTGCGAGAGGACAGCGGGCGCGTGCATTTCAACGTAGCGGTACGCGCGCGCGTCACTCCCTATCGCGTTCTAGTCGACCGATCACTGTATCGCTTTCGTCAAACGAAGCTCGCGGCGCGATGGAGCACGGAGAAAAGGGGGGGAGGCGAGCGACGAAAACGGAGCGAGACGGGGGAGCTCGTGTTCTCGACAGTCAGGTATAGTCCCAGCAAGCGATACATGTTTAGCTGCTCTGCCCCCCATGAACATGGTGTGTGCACGACGTCGCATGTATATGCATGCGCCGATAATATACATGCGCGGCGTCGTTCGCCCGAGAACACTGACGGCGCGCCGAACAGGGCTTCCGCTCTGCCTGCGGCCGCCGCTTCCTCGGAGCGCTGGGAGACCGGGGTTGGCTGTCACTCAAAAGAGACGGCTGCGAGACGCCGCGTGCTGAAAAGCAGCAAGGTATGGCAGCAGCAGCAGCAGCGATGGGATAGCGGCTGAAAAGAGGCGCGGAAGTCTGCGGGGACGCGAAGGAAGGGCAAAAGTGGGGTGGAGGTTGTCGTGGCGCCCGATGCGCCTTTTGGCGTTCTCGCTCGTTCACTCACTCCCAGCCCACGGGCAACGATAGCAGGGCCCGCGTGGCGTGGCGGTGGCCGACGACAGGGAATCGGTTTCAAAGGTGCGGTGGGAGTTGTCCATTAGCATAAACACACGGTCCGCTGGGCTGGACGCGGTGCTTGCTGCGCCTGCATGCGGCTGCGGCAGACAAGCGGCGGGTCTCTCTCCCGCGAGTCGGCGAGGCGATCGATGCTGCCGATCAACATCCAGGTTGTTGTCACGCCTCAACAGGCATCATCGTCTATTCCTCCTTGCTCTCGCAGTCTCTCGTGTACTTCACCCGAGCTCACCCTTGTCTCTGACATGGCGTCCCGTGGCTGCTGGTATACTCTGAGCCCAGACTCGCGCCCTCGCTTCCGCTCGGCCTCTTCCAAGAATGAAACCCGTGTTCTTCCTCGCGGCTTCCTTACACTCTCGCGTGCTGGCTTCCTGTGACGTGTTCTTCTCTTTGGTAGCAGCATTCGCTCTTTACCAGCAGGGAAACAGAGACGTTCTAGCGATTGCGAACGACGGATCACGATACCCGTGCATAAAGGATCCTGCTCCATCGCCACTTGTGTCTTCCTGGCGTGGGTGGTTCCGTATGTTCCACTCTCGACTGTGATGCCTTTCGCACGCCGAGGTCGTGTCCGTGCGCGAGATGCTCCACGGCTTTAAGGTCCGTGCGAGTGTCATTCTGTGTCTTGGGGCCGAAGTCCGTGGATAGCGAACTTAGGTCGAGGATATTGGCATGTATGTCGAGGGACCAGACGATAGCGTCCCGGTCAGAAAGGTGGTTCATCGTCGTACGTTGGCGTTAGTGGCTTTCGTTCTGTCAGAAGACGGCGTTAAATACCGCGAATATCCTGCTATAGTAGACTATAACCTTGCTCCGTAATGCGATCTGCGTTCACTAAGCGCTTTGTGAGACAAGGCCACTTGTCAGCGTGCCATGGCGAAATAATATGCGGTTGTTTGAAGATTACGAATACCCGCTTTCGCAAAGCAGCTTGTGGCGTATGATATCAACGTGGGTGTTCGCGTGATGTGATCTGATGTTCCGTGCTGTTGATGCTGTAGCTTCGCGTCTGCAGCTGCTTCTTGATTGATTATGTGGTTTGACGTCCCAAAGGTTGTCCCAAAGCGACCGCCGCGGTGGAGAGCATCTGGTTAATTTGGACCACTTGGAGTTCTTTAACTGGCACTTAGGGCGCAGTGCACTCACGTTATCATCCATTAATAGACACTTTATTGTATATGCAGAATCCAGCAAAGCAATAGTTGTCAATAAATAAATAAATAAATAAATAAATAAATAAATAAATAAATAAATAAATAAATTGTTTTGTATTCCTGCAATCTGAATGTGACTGTCGTGGCTATAATCTGCGACCTATTTGCTAATCAGCATTGCATGCCAAAGCCACTGCATGAGCCAGCATGGCGAGTCGCAGCTAGTTCTTGTATAAAAACGTACGTTAAGTTTTACATAATGCCCAAAACATGGATAGCGTGTTTTTAGCTCCTTGCACTCCACAGAAAGCATTAAAACATGGTGGGAAAAGGTGAAAAGTGACCTCTGAAATGCCCGCGAATCTTCAATTAGTGGTGACAGCATGAGTTGGTGATAACGAACATGCACGTAACACGCGGCGAAAAATCCGTAATTAAAAGCAATGAACTTCCTCGTTGCGTACGAGGCGTTTATTTCACACCTACTCTCATCCTACGCTATATAGAAGCGCGAAAGGGTTAACAGCGCAAGAAAGACAGATTCACTTCCATTTTCGGTAATTTTTAGCTTTGTTCTCGGAAGCTCTGTGCGTTCAGGGGACTTGTTCAGCTTCTTTAGAATGGACAGCATGCAATTAAGCGTCAGCATGGTTAAGACGGAACAAGGTTTCCTAAGTATCGTGCAATGACATATCTATAGCAATGTGATAAACGCGGAACGCTCGGGTTTGCTGCAACCGCGCCGCCGCCCATAGGAACGAAAGACCTCACTGGTGTATAGTGCACCTGGCAGGGCCCAGCGTGACTGGGGGTCCTGTAATCTCTTATTCGAGTTTCTCTGTGGCCGATGCTGGACTGACACATCTGCATATGTCCTTCTCAGATGCACTCACGCGGGATGCCTCAGCTTGTAAGTGTCGTGTGAATGCAGGGTGCGGCCAAAGTGTTAATTAGCCTTTTTGTTGTTGCGGTCTTTGCTTTTTAAGTAAACGACAATAAGGCTAAGCATCCTTCCATGGCAACATAATTTCCATTGCGTGACGTTTCGAGGGAGGGAGAGTGAACACAGAATTTACACATCCTACACTGGGGAAGAATTCATGATCGACAGTCAACCTCTGGAATCTGTGCAAGAGTACGTTTACGTAGGTCAATTACTCACAGGGGACCCTGATCATGGGAAGGCACTTTATAGAAAAAGAAAAATGGGTTGGAGATCATACAGCATGGCATTACCAAACCCCGTCAGGAAGCTTACCGTGGCCTTTATGTAAATATTTCTTTTCTTTCTGACATTGAAAAGAAAGGTGTACAACGATTGCTTCGAAGTTCGGGGTTTTACGTGCCAAAACAACGATTTGATTATGAGGCATGCGCGCCGTAGTCGGGGACTCCGGATTAATTTTGACCACCAGGGGATCTTTACCGTGCCCCCCATGCACGGGACACGGGCGTTTTTGCATGTCGCCCCCATTGAAATTAGGCCACCACTGGCGGGCTTTGATCCCGCGACCTTGTGCTTAGCAGCGCAACACCATAGCCGTTAAGTTACCGCGGCGGGTAGAAACATTGCGTTCTACCGGTGCGAATTCATATGGAACAGAAACTTGGAAGTTAACAAAGAAGCTCGAGAACAAGTTAAGAACCGTGCAATGAGCGATTGAAGGAGAAATGTTACGCGTAAGTTTAAGAGACAGGAAAAGAGCGATGTAGATCAGAGAGCAAATGGCGATAGCCGGTATTCTAGTTGGCATTAAGAGAGAAAATTGGAGCTGGCCGTGTGATGTGCAGGGCAGATAACTGGTGGACCATAAGAGTTACTGAATGAGTGCCAAGGGAAGGGAAGTGCAGTCGAGGACGGCAGAAAATTAGGTGGTGTGATGAAATTAGGAAATCTGCAGGCGCAAGTTGGAATAAACTAACGCAAGACAGAGGTAATTGAAGATTACGGAGAGATTACTGATTACTTCGTCCTCCATTGGACATAAAAATAAGCTGCTGATGATTATGAACTGAGGAAAGAGGGAGGGGGGGGTGGTGGTGGTGGTGGTGGTGGTGATGGTGGTAGAAAGATAAGAGAGCAGATGAAGCTCTCTTATCTTAGAGGAGGGACAATACCACAGCCGGCCACGATCCCGACACACTATACCACATCAAAGGATCACGTGCGTCAAAGTGAACACCAATTACGGTTGAAACAATTTTTGTAGATTTGTTTTCCTTAAGAATTACAGCGCATTAAGAGGAAATGCAACGTAAACAATAATGTCACAGGCTACAACGAAAGCATTTAGCGAGCATTGTGAATCTTCGACTCGATCGAAGGTTCATAATGTGCTCAGATGACGGATGCAATGCTCGCGCTTCATTTTTCCGCGCGTCAGTTGAAGCTTGAGAGATAGGCAGTTATTTGCAGCTGCAAGTACCGATCGAGCGTCTCCATTATAAAGGCATTCACTTATGTGAAACTGCATCTTTCTCCATCAACCTTTTCGTCATCTCGAGTAAAATGACGACAAGTTGTCATTTTTACTTTACTTAAGCACCTGTTAATGGTGAGTATAGTTACGTGTCAATTTTCGATTCCCACAAACACGCGAAAAGCCTGAAGCAGATTTCTTACAACCTTTCCACCGGGTCCCCCGTCGCTCTTTCTCCTTTATCCACCTAGTTTCATAATGAGTTGTAGACCTCGCTTTAGTGTGTACCAAGAGAAAGAGCGAATTAACGTTTCGCTGTGTTGTAATGACACGCATATTGTGCTCTCGTGAGATTAGTCTACAGACGGAAACGAGGGGACGTGTTCGTTAATATCGCCTCAACGATCGAAACTTCACGATGCTAAATGACGTCAATTTGCTTTACTTTGAGCTACAGGGCATTCATCATTTCCACTCTCATTCGCGAAGGGAACGCCGCCCGAACAATCATACTCGGCTCCTGTAAAAGCTTCATTACTGTGACTGCTCCTGAAAGATAAACGCGGACTCGATCGACCCCATGCCTGAACTAAAAACGACGCACGTCGGCAGAATTCCACGTGTACTCTGGTTTATAACTTTCAGCGACCCTCGGTGCCATGTCGGTGTTTGCATCTCTCGCTGTCTCTGTCGAGGGGAAACGAATGAAGATACCATCTAACCGGCCATCCGCTGCGGCTGCGCAGGTGAGATACAGTCAGTAAACACCACCGGTGGGCAACAGAGCGTGAAGAAAAGCGGCGTGTGCGCGGAGTGGGCATATGCCTGCGGTCAGCCGATGTTCTCGCGTTCGCGGTATAGCGTGCGGGACATGAGTCAGAAGCACATCATTCGCGCCAAGGAAATGCAATGGAGAGGAAACGTGACACATGGAAACTGGACATTCGGTGGTGAAGGGCTTAGATATACCATGAGCTAGCTATCAGCGCAGAAATTCACACGAGGACAAGAACGACTGTACAACGTGGACAGCGCTGTCTTCCGAGTGTTCTCTTTTTTTAATTTGGAGACACGTACGCAAATAAGTATATACGTTCTCTTAACTGGACAGCAGGCAAAAAGAAACTGAACCATACACTAAACAACTTAAAGACCTAATGCATGTCGCAGCACATGACAAATACCGAAAATTGTAAGACCCACGCATCTCGAGACCGTGACAGAAATGTGAACGCTTTATCTGTCAACTATATCGACGCTATGTTTACACAATTATCGCCTAGGAACGCAATCTCTGATGCTTCTATTTCTGCGCTGACGGGAACCATGGATGCGCAATTCCAACGTAATGCAAGTAAAATAGCGCAGTAAGGACGAGGGACAAGTCGAGACAGGACAAGCGCTAACTTTGGACATGCCCACACCCAGACCATTCCTAAAACCTGCGAAAACTATGTCCAAACCTATTCCTCTCGCAATTATAAATCGCCCAAATCAGCATTTTATTAGCTTAGATTTACAGATTTGTGTATAATAAGTTTTCAGCCTCGCTCAGTATGGCAGTTAGTGCTCCAATGATAAAACTTAGATAATTACCTTTTAGGACGAGCACAACTCCCGCAAAGCTGTGTATGTTAGCGTGTACATTTACGACTGACTCGTCTGCAGGCTGCGCGTTATAGCTGCTTATTCGGCTCGGTAGTTTATACGTTAAGCAATTCAGCAACGTACATATAGGTGAAACTGCGCGCTCTTCTTTTTTTTTTTCGCTTATACATTTGTTACTTTATTTTACTCGAAAATCCACGTTTATTTTTCTTTTATTCTATTCTTGCACAACGGAGGCAATGTACGATAATATTTTAATACCCTATACTCATCAACATTTTGTTCCAGCAATAACACTATAGTAATAAAAACTCAAAGATATCGGGAACGTAGTTCAACATGGCTCCTGCAGCTTTGACGGCTGTCCTTTCATTTCACGAAGAATGTAACAGGTTTGGACGTCGTGCACAGTGTGCAACAGACATTGTCGTGACAGAAAAAGATAGTTGAAACGCAAGCACAACCAGGCTGCAGTTGATATGCCAGCTTGTGTGAACGCATGAGATGTCATGTTGGACAACAGGAAAATTGGTTCCATGCAAGTACGTGAATTGCTCGGACCTAAGGAGACTGTTCCCGAACAAAGGCGCAGCTTGTTTGTAGAGCGGGCGGAATGCTGCGTAACGATCTGCTAAACTGTCCGGTAATGATGTTCGCGTAGAATTAGACTTAGTGGTGGGTCATTCGAAAAGCCGACACAATGCGGACGTTCCTTTTCAAATGGAGTGGAAATCAGTGACAGTCAGCCTTTCCCGACGCAATCGCTCATCAACCGTTTCAATTGGCCGCATAGTCACTCAAGCGAGTGAAACCGGTTCGTTGATAAACCGGCCGATCAAGCAAGGTAAATACTCGGAGTGCCCCTAAAACGGTTTCCCTACTGCGTTCGGCTCTTATCTAACGCTCGAGCCCCATAGGCCCTTCAAAAGTCATCGGACACGGGGGGCCAATATATAGCTCGTGTGCAACCGTCGACGAACGTCCAATCAGCGGACGAAACGGTACTGCGTGGGAGGCGCATGGCGGCATTGTACCTACCCTCCTCTTTATCCTTGCCTCCAATAATTGTCGGTCATTATTATCCCAATCTGTTTGGGAGAGGGTATGATTGAAGTAGGTAAGGAGGAGAACAGCTCACGCTACGGTGCCGCGGAGCGCCAGCGAGCCCCCTACTTAGGGGACTCTTCTTTTCTAACCACCTCCTCGCCCGTATTGTCGGCACTCTTTGTGTCGCGTCGCGTGTCCCGATTCTCTGTTGGGTCTTTTCGGCCCCCCTTTGGCGCTGCTTTCACCGCAGTTAAGGGGGCCACAGTGGGATACAGCACGCCCCATGCGAACCCCCTTCCCTCCTGCTGCTCCCCCCCACCTCCTAAACACGCACCGACCCTCGGCGGCCGCTCCTTTATGGCTACCTCCCCTCTCTTTCCTTTTCCACCTCAGCGTCCCGATTGGACCGTGGGGAGATATCTGACGGAATAGGTTTGCGTTAGCGCCCGCCGTGAGCGAGAGATCGCATGTCTGTGTGTACTTTGTTTCGTACCGAAAGCGGTCTCGCAACAGGTATCTTGGGATTGACTCGATTCGAAAGGGGGATAGTGGGGTGGGGGGGGACGTAGAGAGGAGGAGGCGACCGGCGACACAGCTCCGGACTCGACTCGGGGTCGCGCGTCGGCAACAGAAACGGGAGACTCGTCAGCGTGGCACCGACTGCACACCCGGTTTGCAACGCGCGGGTCGCCCTGCTGTGCGTGCGCGTGCCGGTCGGTTCCGGACGTCCCACATGGCTTTGCGTGGTGGCCGAGCCACTTCCCCAGCACGTGTCGCGATCTAAGTAGGCCGCCGTTGTGGCTAAGTAATCGACAGTGCGGTGGCGTGTACGGCCAGGAAATTCGAATGATTTTTTTAGGCTGATTTCTTCTCGATTGTGAGGCCGGCCCAGCCTTCACCTGCGACTTACAAGTGCCTGAGAACTGTGCAAACGACGACGGCTACTGCTTTGGAAGAAATCGCTATGTGTGGGACTGCCGCTTAAGATGTTGGCCTGTGTCGTCTGCTCTTGTCGAAAAGAGATAGCCATGATACCGAGCCTATCCCGTCCAGGTATCATCGCAGAAGCGCAGTGAATGAACACTACAGATACAAGAAGAACCGTGCTGCCTTCGGCTTCGCTCCAAATGCCTTCGTCAAAATCGTTCTACATGGACTCTTTGCTGACCAGGTCTTCGAAGCCATCCAGGGACCGGTCCAAGTCTCGAAGTACAGCCGCCGTGTCGAGCTGGCTGACACCGCTGCTCCCGCCATCGCCCGTCCTGGCACACCACCACCAACAGCATATGTACTGTCGGAGGCCAGCATCACACGCGGCTTCATCGCCTCCGCTGCTGCCACCTCACGCACCGTCGTGGTTTCCCTGCTGTACACTTTGTGTGCGCGGGACTCAGGCCAGCGCGCTTCCGGGAGCTGCCGCGTTGCTCGTGTCCGGTTCGCCCTTGCAGCGAGAGGCCCTGGAGTTCCAGGCGAGCGTCTTCCAACAGCAGCAGCAGCAGCACCGTCACCACGACCTCGAACACTACGCTGCGGCTGCGGCCGCTGCCGCCGCCGCCGCCGCCGCCGCGACGGTTGCCGGAACCACCGCGGACGACGGACGCAAGTCTGCACGCCCGGACTGCGGCGGATCGCTCTCTCCAGCGCTTGGAGTCCCCGGCGGACAAGTCAAAACTGAAAAAGGTGATGCCATTTTTAACCGCTTGTTTGGCGGGCTTGACCCGGTTTTCGCGTTGGTTTTATACTACGCTCAGTGTGTGTTTCCGTGAAGAACCGAATTCTGTGCGCAAATATCTTCAAAATACTTACACTAAAACTTTTGGGAGTACAATGTTTTGATTGCAAGATATGTATATATGCAATACTCGTACAATCCAGGTTTTACATTCAACCAAGTGATTAAAAGAGATTTCAAAAAAGAACTTTCCCTTCAACACACGTTAGATACGTAGGTGAATGAACGAAACTGAGGTGAATGGAAAGTGCCTGAAGAAACGCACGAGGGCTCGAACTGAACTTGGAGGTTGTATAAAGCAAATGACGAGCTTGGTTAGTTTACGGTAAGCAAAGCAAGAACTGCGGCCTGCACGAACATGGTTCGTTTCTAGAGAAAATCCAATAAGCTGTAAGGCAACTGCAGCCCATCTTGGAAGTTGACGGATTAAAGAGTGCGGAACGACCACATGGCGGGCTTTCACAAGGGGCGGGAACTTGGTGGCATGAAACGCACTTAGAGACTGATGATAGTTAATGAAGCTGACGCAAACTTGCAGTGTACGTGATCTATAACTGGGTGCGCATGGTGCAGTGCTGACTTTTCCCGAATTTACTCATTCTTAAATTGTAGAGCACATGTAGATATGCTGATCCTAGCGATAATCACGTCGCCGGAGACTTGGTGAAAAGCAGTCATACGGCAATTTATTTATTTATTTATTTATTTATTTATTTATTTATTTATTTATTTATTTATTTACTTATTTATTTATTTATTTATTAAGTTTCTGGAGGCAACTGGGAACATATATAGTGTCCCAAGTTAGCCATAAGCGGTCAGAAACATACAAACTGCTAAGCGGGGAGAAAAGGCGAAGAAAGCTGTTGCCTTAAAAGCCTTCGTTTACACACCGCGACGTAAAACCGTGGGGCACGCTAACGTATATTGTAGCACACTGTGACTTCGCGCTATTTGCAAAAGGTGACTTAGAAATGTGTTAGCGGTTTTAGCACGTTAACGAAGCTAGTTGAGTTCACGCATGACATTTCATTTAACCTTGACGTAGGCAACCAGGTTGATGCCATTTTTATAGATTTCTCGAAGGCATTTGACACCGTTTCACATTCTAAACTTATTGCTAAACTTAATGCTGTACTGAATAATCCTCATTTGGTTAACTGGATTTTAAGCTTTCTCTCATTTCGCTCCCAGTTCGTCTCTTACAGTTCGACTGACTCCGCTACTGTTGATGTGACATCAGGTGTGCCCCAAGGCTCCGTCCTTGGGCCGCTTCTTTTTTTATTATACATAAACGATTTGCCACTTCACTGCTCTTCTAACATCGGTCTCTATGCTGATGACTGCGTTCTACATGAAGTGATTAAATCTTCTAATGATCATTATCGCCTTCAAGAGTCGTTTTCTAGGTTTTGCGATTGGTGTAACACTTGGTAAATGAACATTAATTTCAATAAAACCGTTCTGATGTCTTTTTGCAACAAATCTTCCCCCTCCCTTTTCAGTTACTCGTTCAATGGCCGTACAGTAGATAAGGTTTCTGATTATAAGTATCTTGGTGTCATTTTTACGCATAACATGTCATCGTCCAAACACATTCATTACATATGCAGTAAAGCACTAAAAAAATTAGGTTACTGGAGGCGAACGCTAACCCGATCTCCTAAAGACACAAAGTTACTAATGTATAAATCTCTAATCCGCCCTGTTCTTGATTATGCATCTGAAGTTTGGAGCCCGCATAAGCAGTTAGAGATTAATAAACTAGATGCTATACAGCAAAAAGCTGTGCGATTTATATGTCATCGTTACGATCGCGACTTTTCGCCCTCTCCAACACTTTCTTCCTTGAACCTAAACACGCTCTCTTCTCGTCGCCGTGTCGAATCATTAACATTCTTGCATTGCATTGTCAATTCTTTAGTTAGGCTCTCAAATGATAATTACATTAACTTCGCGCCGGGATCATCAACGAGAAGACATCATGACCTAAACTTGACACCCTACTACGCACGTACTAACATGTTCAAATTCAGCTTTTTTCCCCGCTCAATCGAAGACTGGAATTCATTACCTGGGTTCCATTCGCTCATGCTCATCCCAAATTTTTGCAACCGCCATCCCAGATGCATAATCGTGCTCACCCATGCCTGGCAGCATTTGTAACTTCTTGTGTATTTTACTTTCATCAGTGCTCTTTTGTAAAAGTGTTCACTTGTGTTTACCGCTGTATACTCCGATGCATTTTCTGCACCTTTTCTTAACCACTCCTGCTATAGCGCAAATTGCGCTGCAGTATGTATAAATAAAAAAAAAAACAATTGGTAAGATTTAGTATGGAATTTTCGCTTCCAGAAAATACCACCGGTGGCTAAAGTGAGACTAAATAGGAGTAACAAGTTGAGCTTTTTTAATAAATTACGCTTCTGCAATAGGAAACGGCCACTCTTACAATGAGAAAATGCTGGGTGAGTCAGAAGGTGCGCAAATGTCGTATACGGACAGATGCTGACGCCGGCTCGAGCTACCCGCACCATGTCAAACGCCGTAATGTCATAAATGTTGAAGGCGTCTTCTGCGGTGTATAGTTAACTATTTATCTGCAAAGAAGGACTCTATTACCACCATATACCTTCCGTGAGAACAAACCGAGCAAGTATCAACATTTCCCCTTGGACTTTATTTTCTCCGCTTATTATCGCTGTGTTGATTTGGGAAGTTACCGCAAAGAACACAGGGGACGAAGAAAGAGACAATACGAAGCGGCACTGACAACTGCTGATTTAATAAAGCGAACGCCGAGCTTATATAGATCAGACACACATGTTCACTCGAAAAGCAAAAAGAAAACCAACAAAAACGCAGAGTGAACTTCAATGGGGGTGCGTTACAAATGCTAAGATAAACGCCGATAAGTTGCGGTAACTTCCCTAATCATGATTCACCAACTGGCCTACACCCAAACTCTTCTAAATCAATGTGTTCCCGTGATATGAATGAAAATGTGGTATTGAGAGAATAGCTTACTAGTTTAGGCTGATTTAGTGCTGCTTTTTAGTACTGTGTTTGTGATATTGGTGCAGTTTCCACTCGTACTATATAGCTACATGGGTCACGAACGAGGCGACTACGGGGACACGAGGGGCTTTATTTTTTGTTACTCGCAAGGAACAGAAAATCCAAAGAAAGCATAGGAGAAGTTAATTGTTATGCTTAACTGAAATGTTGTAACAATAAGAAAAAAATAAAATTAAAGTGGACAGAAAGACAGCTTGCCGCAAGTGCATGGGAGCCGAACCCGCACCTTCCGCATTGCTCATTCTGCCGATATGGCTAGCGCGGCGTCCATTCGCCCGTGCGTTTCCATTGCGTATTGCGCAAGCGTAAAACATTTGCCTTGTGAAGGTCAGCCAGCGCTCCCTCACGGTCTTGGCGGTTTATATGTGGAACGTCCTTTTAACCGCATGCGTCACGCATACGTCAAGTGTGTGTATGTATACAGTGGACCACAAGAGTTTACGGACCACGGGATTCGAGAAAAAGCTGTATATCTGCGCAGCCTCACAACGCAGCCTGGTATTCGGATTTCGAGGCTCTACTAGAACATGCAAACAACACTGTAATGTAAGGGTTTACTGGCTACTGCTACACAGGCTGCTCAACCTTTCCTGAGATCCTGTGGTCCGCAAAGTTTTGTGGTTCACTGTACGTTATTGCGCTATGCATGCACGTGTGCAAGCGCGTGACGCCGCTCACAGCGAAGAGAAGCAAGCGAGGAGTGAACTATGGCCAGACGTTATTGCGAGTTTGGTCTCCGCATTTATTGCACTTGGCGCGCATCTGAGCCCATATACGGCTGCAAAAGTGGAACGAAGCGTCGGCGTCGTAAGACCGATTGGAGTGGACTCTCTTTACGAGACGGCAATATCGTGCGGTGAATTTCGATCGTCAGCGTGCGGCGCTGATAGCCTCGCGGAAATAAAACTCAAAAGCGTCGGCTGGAAGTTCTTATAGGATCTTCGTGCCTCACTCCTCTGTCTTTTGCTCTCTCTCTCTCTCTCTCACACACACACACTTTTTTTTCATTTCTGCTGACGTTGTTAGCGAGCAGTCCATACGACCGAACTGTTCAGAAACTTCGCTTCGTTATTTTTTCTTTGCTTTGAGCTCCTGCAGAACTATGACGTTCGGCGCACTAAGTTTGTCTGCTTGAGTCAGACTAAAAAGCAAGTGCAAATCGCGCGAGTTGAATTTCTGGACGCTGATTTATTCGGAGCGCGTAGAAGAAAGGAATCGGTACCAAAACGGGGTATCTATAACTCTAGCTACGAATGAAACTGCGCTCTATCGCTCTACTATATCTCTCTCTCCCTTCATCTTTAGATCCTCTTCCCCCAGTGTAGGATAGCAAACCGGACGCACTGTTAACCTTCCTGCCTTTCTTCTCTTCTATTTCTATCTCTCACTCTCTCTTCCGTTGCATCCCCGAAACTTTTCTCTCTGACTGCAGTTGCTTTCCGCAACATATTAACACTTCCGACCAGTTCCTAAATTCTTTGATTAGAAGCTACATTTCATTTTACATTTTCTGTTGAAAAGACATGAAAATTCATCGATGAGCTTGCAATTTTCTTCACTCTGCGTCATCCACATACACGGGCTAAATGACCACCGTTTTTGTATTATTTAGCTGCATCGCTGATTTGCATCTTCCTCTTTTCATCATCATAATCATCACCACTGTCACCACCATCATCATCTCGTTGTCTGGCGTCGGCTTTCCCATTTTGAGTTTTCCTTGTCCTCTAGCATATGTCGCTCTTCACAGTGCACATAGTTAATTGGTGCTGGTGAAACAATGGAGGCTAGAAGTCGTGTGTAGTACGGTGTTGTTGTACTAGAACGACCGTGACAAAGATAAAGGGAGCTAGCATAGTTTAGCCGGTAAAGTTCTGCTTCCGCGAAAGAAAATTTCGGGCGCGATTTACAGGCTAGGTCAGGGGTTCAGAATTTTTCTGCCTTTCATATTTACCAGTTGAAATTCAGAGCTTCTCCAAGTCAGAGCGAGGCTTTCTGCGCGCGCCATATTGCCTGATTCACGGTTGTGCTCCAGGTTCAATCGGTTAGTCAGTGCGGTCTTGTGCGCGTTTATTACGCAACGATGGGCGCACAATCGCCGTTCGCGAGATTACCCAGAGTCTGCCAAAGTTGACTACAGTCTTGCCAACGCTCCTTATCAGCTTCTCATCTTTATCATCAGCTTTCAACATATACGATGCAATTTTGAATTCAAGTACACCATCTCGATAAATTTACGTGGATAAATAATCACCAGAAAGGCGGAATGTTCTTTTATTTTTCGTTAATGTTGCCGCTGGTTATTCCTTAAGTACGATAATCAGAAACACTAGCGAAGCGACTTCCGCTCTGCGTGTCATAATGTCACACTTCCGTATTTAATCCAACCAAGCGCCTTTTATATATATATATATATATATATATATATATATATATATATATATATATATATATATATATATATATATATATATATATATATATATATATATATATATTTATATATATGTATATATACACAATTGTTCATGTGTTGTTCACCGTATCACTGCGACTTGCTGATGGCTCCTGACTACTTTAAACCGACTGGACTCGAGACCATTCTTTGAGTCAAAATACTTGGACCATGGCCACATCTGCCAGTGGCACAAAAAGCGATTCGTGCACTGGTACAGTACTTGAAGTGCACTGGTTTGAGTGACCGCTTATAGTGTCCCTGTGGATCCTCCCACGTACATGCACTCAGTGCTCACTCTCTTGATCTTTTTCTCATTCTATTCCCCCTTTTTCTTACCCACAGTGTAGGGTAGCAAACCGTACGCTTGTCTGTTTGACTTCCCTGTTTTTCCTCTTTCTCCTTTCTCTCTCTCTCTATCTCTCTCGGATGACTGACAACAAAGAACACAAACTTTCGTGAAATCACATTTTCTTGCACTGTGTAATCT
This sequence comes from Dermacentor andersoni, assembly GCF_023375885.2. NCBI lineage: Eukaryota > Metazoa > Arthropoda > Arachnida > Ixodida > Ixodidae > Dermacentor > Dermacentor andersoni. Next base: position 19,151,761 of record NC_092817.1, read on the forward strand.
TTGCGTCGAATTTGGACGAATGTTTCGTCTGAACCACCGACATTTAAAGAGACAATGCGAATTTACTTAATCGCGGTAGTAAATTCGCGGTAACTAAGAAGCATCGTTTTCTGACAGTGTACGCACACAAGACAAGGTAGTTTCTTTTTTTCTTTTTTTTTTCCGGAAAACAACTCTTACTAGAGAGGTGATGCAAGCAAAGGGGCAACCGCGCAGAATTGGTCACGAGAGTTTGATGGAAAATTAAAGGACGATGATTTACAGTGACAGAACCGAGTAGGCTCCTCGCAGTTTAAGTAAGAATAAATAAACTCACGAGAAACGCCATCTCGCGCCACATTTCGGTGTAACCGCGGTACTATATAGAGCTGGACGCTGACCACGTAACCGCAGATTACTGTAAGTAAGTCGGCTGTTATTAAGTGCGCCATAAGTATTGTTCAATATCGCAGCCTTCATATTACATGGGTGTTTGTGCTTTAGCCTGTGGGCATTGTCGGCTAAAGTTCGCGTTATACAACAAGCGGCGCTGCTCTCGCGGCGGCGACACGAGGAACTGCGTCACCGTGGCGAGCCATGCATGCGCCCCCGGCTCATTGTAACACGGCAGCGCGCATGAGTGCTCGTGAGTGCGTGTGCGAGCTTGCCAGCGACATTCCCGAGTTCTGTGTGCTCCCTGTGAGATGCAAAATGTACCCGCGTGAACGTCGGCGTAATAGAGAAAACATTAATTTATTACATTAATATTAATACTCATTTCTAACGCCAGCGTAAGATCGCTGTCACGCTCACCTATCAGTTTCCAGCATGTGTCCAGCGTACGACTTCATACATAAACACGGTCGCGACTGCAGAGTGAAAAATTCCCATAAAACAATGTTCCAGAACGCTTCCCGCGTTACCACTGCAGGGTTGGACACTCTGACCAGCAAGCCTACCACAGAACCATTAGTAACAGAACAACAGCGATAAGGGTATTATAAAAATTTGCTGTCGCTTCTTTACACTCTATAGGTGTCGGTTTCACAGATCAGCGGATCTCCTGAAGAATTATTGCAAAGTTCCCGTCATTCCAGTTCGAACCATATAATGGTTTGTTTCAAAAGGAATTTTAGCTTACTTGAAACGAAAGAAAGGTGTTCCAGACTGCCGTTGGCGAGGGGCATCGTATTGATTGATTTGTTGAAGCTCATCAATTCTGCCAAATCATGTGAACTTTTCGCGAGTATATTCAGTTTCACGTATACCAATCAGGTGATTTATGAGGAAGTCGCTGGGAATTACTTACCTGCAGGAAAAAATTCTAGTACAATAAATGCAATGCTATGAATGCAATATAGGAGCGTTTAAACATCAAGCAACGGTAGTTGGCAGACTAACGCGCGAGTTTATAAGCATGCAGGCCTAACGACGCGTTCAACGCTTACAATATGTAAGAAAGCGATTGAAACACGCCGGCTTGTTTCGGTTGCCGCGCATCATAAAGTTTAGTACAAGAATTCAAGCTTCATTGCGGCTTTGCAACTTGATCATCTTCAAGAAAGTGTTGCGTTATAATTGCATCAATTGGCAGTCTTTACCCACGTACGCAGAGTAATTTTCTTGCTGTGCTTAGAAAATGTTGAATGCAGGGAAATTTATAAAGGTAAAGCCGAACAAAACATTTTCGCAATAACATTCAGCACCACTAGTGAGAAGATTAGACAAATCCTCCTACTAACCATCATTCCCATGGTGCATCTAAGCGATCGCAGCACCAGAGTTTCCTGTGGAAAATTTTGTGAGTAACTCTACGCCACGCACGATGGACACCACATTGCCGCGTATATTCGGTTGTTGGTGGTTCCCATAGCTACGCTGTTATCGTGTTTTGTTTCCAGCTTTCCCTACTTGCTATTCGCGTTGGATCATTCGCTGCATCAAATACGCGTTCTGGAAACGTGTACATTCATACGCGGCCATGCACAGATGCTCCCCTTAAAATCGACACGACATGACCGCATTCCTGCGCCGACAGTCGACAGCGATTGTCAGCAGTGCTGCCCCTGCCTGTTACTTGACCGCTCAGTAAAATTGGCTGCCACCGCGCGAGTACTGTCTAGCTAGTTGTGGACGCGGCAATACACTGTGCTCACGTTTAGCTACTCAATGAACACAACAGAGTAACGACATTGGCTGTTATGCCCATTCTGTTGCCGGAATTTCATCGTTGTTTTCAGCCGTGAGGGGTGTCTCAATGGCATGACGCTCTGCGGCTGGTGTTGAGGTCGTGGATACGATTGCCGGCTGCTGTTGCCACGTTTTGATTGGGGTGGAATGCAGAAAATACTGTGTGCCTGGAATTCCGTACACGTCAAGGACTGTGATATGGTTCAGCATAATACGTCCCTCATTGCTTACTGTCAAACTTTGGGATGGTGTCATATGTTTTATACAGTATCCTCAATTCAACGGCGATTCGAATTTTTTTTTAAATGTGCCCGACTGCTGCTTCAGCACTATACGCGCGACAATATGCGCAACAGAATGCATGCCTGGCGTTTGTCTTTGGAACATTCAAACCTCTGTGGGCTTTAAATTCTTTTCTGTCTTTTCGTAGCCGTAGAGGGACGGAGGGCGAGGGAGGTTGAAGGTGTTTTCTGACTTCAATCATACACTGTGCACGCTTGAAAACGCTCTGCGTATGCATGCAGCGTTTTTTATCTGGCTGTTTTCGCTATTCAAAGCACATAATCCTGCTTCAGTGACGCTCACATTCTAATCACATATTTTCCACCAGAGTAACCATGCACGCCAAAGGTTAACATAGTACATCAAAAATTCATCTATACGCCTTCCATATGGAAAGTACGAGCCGAAGGTCTTCTCGCATGCAAAACTTGTAGCACACGCTGTACCACTGCGCGTGAGGACATTTTAGCCTTATTAATCACTTCGTAGTTGGGCGTAGACTGCGTTAGGATGAGGGTTCGGCGTATTTTCGGCTCCTAATTCCCATTGCAGGTCGCGTGTATACGTGTTCAAGAACCTCCGAACTGTGTTTCGTGCCCTCTTGCGTGAACGCAGTAATTACGCCTCCTAAATTATGCAAATTTGGGAGACAAAGTACGCTGATCTCGGAAACAATGTTCCGTTTATTTTGGTGCGCGCGTAATACATGCGTGTTTCTCACGACGCGTGCACTCAGCCTGAATGCGTGAACCCCTCCCCCCCCCTCCCTTCTTACTGATGGCTGGCAGTTGTCGGTCTTGCGCAAACAACCTAACATAGGGCATATACGTATAGGTTTATGCTGTAATGTTTCCGGAAGGAAATTTAAGCTAGTGCACGCATTCGTTCGACGATGCACCGTGGCGATTGCGGCTATGGAGCTTTTTCTACGATATGTCACGGCTTTGAAGAGACAGCATATTTCTGACTTTCTTAATACTATTCATGGTTCAGTTATATTGAGTGCTAGATTCTTCCCATATTTACGTCTTTTACGTTCGCGAATAATTTATTTTATTGGGTCATTTCAGCCCTGATGAATCTTGACATAATCGGATAGGTGCGTTGCTAAATTTTGGCGATATTGAATAGTAAAGCTAATCATTGGCATATAGTTATTGCTGATGTTCTACACAATTCCTTTTTTGTTTTCAATGCCGCGTTCATTCAAGTATATAGAGCGTGTTGTGACACTAATCACTGTCATATGAATAATTTGTGATGATAAATTAGTTCCAACAAGGTCAGTCGTTTGAAGCCAGAAGGATGAAGGACTAATGCCTTCACGTTTAAATCGAGGCTTGATGAAGACCGGCAGATAGAAATACGCTGTGCACAAGAACTATGTAAATTGCAGGGTAAAGTGCCTCGGACGGGCTTGCCGACGCCTCGATAGGTTCACCTGTCTTTGTCAAAGGCGACCTTGTCATGCATCCACGGCGGGTTTTATAACCATATTAAACTTACACGCGGACGAGTACAAGGCCCGCATTTGCTTGGGTTGATAAATTTACGGAAATGCCGGCAAGTCTGTTCGTGGCCCTTCCCTCTGTGGTTCATCCAGCTCGTATACCCACAACTTCGCGTTCAGTTTCGCCAAACTTAGTAAGTCCCTTACGCCCGTCTGTTCTGTGGTCGCAGGTCTGTCTCCAAACGGCGCCGGCAGCGGCTCCTCGGCCGCGGACGACGACAGTTCAAGCGGCGCCGGCGCTGGTGGCGGCAAGCGGGTGCGTACGGCGTTCACGAGCACCCAGCTGCTGGAGCTGGAGCGCGAGTTCACCTCCAACATGTACCTGTCACGGCTGCGGCGCATCGAGATCGCCACCTACCTCAAGCTGTCCGAGAAGCAGGTCAAGATCTGGTTCCAGAACAGGCGCGTCAAGTACAAGAAGGAGAGTAGCCACGGGCGCCGGCAGCTGCCGCCAAACCACCAGTGCCAATGCAACGCCGCCGCTCTGCGATTCGCCAGGAGACAGGATCTGTCGCTTTCGACCAAGTGCGAGGCCGGAGCGAAGCCCGCGAAGTCGTCGACACCGTCGGGAGACAGCGAGGACGAGGCTGAACTGAACGTGTGCAGCTCGTCGCAGGACTCGGCCGACGCTTGCGCGCACGCGATGAACACGGACTGCGAGGAGAGCGACGGTTGATCATGGTGCCCTTCGACTTGGACGAGTCTCGCTGGTTTCGTACTCTGGCTTCCAAGCTGCTAGTGCTGCGGCAGCTCTGCATTTTTGGAAACGGCAGTCACTGGCCGCTACTTGAACTATACTCACAAATGCCCCATGTTGAGGACGAGTAGAAGTGTTGCTATACAGCTGCAGGCGTACTTGGCCTTGCAAAACATGCCCGTGATTTCGTCGCCGTGGCGCTACTTATCGAGTGCGGTAGGATCTGAAGCACACGACAATACAGCTGGATAGAACAAGGGCATCTGGTAACACGACTGACGACTAAAGCCGAGGTTGGATTTGAACCGGGGTGCAACAGACTGCGTGCCATTCATTCCACGTTTCCCTGCTATTCCACCCACACGGATCAATAATCATGCTACAGCTCAGTATTAGGGCTGCAGCTCTACATCAGTCCTCTGGAAGTTGGGGATCGCTGTAGAATCGATGCCGTAGGAGTGAAGAACGGCTTGTGAGCAGAGTTAGTGCAAGCCTGGCTAATCCTCATGGCCTCCAAAGTGACGGTGCAACGTCTGTTCGGCATCTACGGACGCCATAGCTTGATGTTACTTGCACGATGTTAGCAAATGCTTGAAGTTGGTGACGATTGAAGTATCCAGGCCTTGGAATGAATTAATGTTCGCAACGAGGATGGTGGCTTATCTGATGGGGCGAGAAGCTCGAGCTACACTTCCGAGATAATCTCACGACTGTTGGTATAGACTGTGTTGACATCCACGCAGCGATTGTGCTTTCATAATATTGTGACGCAGCCGTTTGGTGTTCTTGGAAGCGATATGCTGCTTCGTCGTTAATATTGGACTAACAGAACTCAGAACATGATGTTGTGAGAGACGCACAGCGCGCGACACGCTGAGCGCTCTTACAAGGAAGAAAGAGCTGACGCTTGTTTTTTGAAGAGAATCACCTACAGCAATCCGATAACTCCCGAGCAGCATAACTGCACTGATTAAATATTTATAGAAGTGCCGTGGTTGCTACTGCGCTTTAACATACATTTAATGTGCGAATAAAAGTGTTGGACAATTTCAGAGACGAGGAGCATTCTCTAGTCATGGAAACTGCCATGGCAATTAGAACAGCGACGGTGCTGAAGCAGGTTAAACGAACAGTTGGGCAGGATTTACCCGTATTTTGTCTATCGTTTTACTGTCTCTCTCATTTAAAGATGACCCCGCTAAAATACGGGGTTATATATTGATTGGAGGAAATTGCAGCACACGCCTTGACTACATCAATGGAAATGGGGGCTAGGGAAGCTATAATATACAAGAGGCAAAGTACTAACACATTAGTATAGGCAAGGCTCACTGACTCTGGAAGCATACTCGCTCAGACACATGGCTTGACCACATTTTTTGCTGTGATTACGCACTAAATCCCACGTGAGCCACAAAGCACGCAACACAGTGTTAACGGGACATTTCTGACTGGGTCATCTATTCTTCAACTTCATTTAGAGTGACGTGATTAGAAAATCGTTAAACGGTTCACATAAAAAAATGGACAGCTTTTCTAATGAAAAAGCAAAAAATACTAATGAGGAGCTCTTTTCGGTCATGTCGCCATATACAGATTATCCGAAATAAGTCAAAGAGGTCATAGGAAGATGGTGATTTGAACTGATGAGCTCTGCAGGCGAATAAGGAAAGCCTCGGCACATGAGCCATCGTTTCGACAAGAACACTTGTCCATGGTGTAAACTTCTACTTCGCGCTGAACTCGCCCACATCACCATTCTTAAGAAGATCTAGCGGAGTCTACCTGTAAAACATTTTGGCTCCAGGCTGATGCATACGTCATTGGTTCACCCACTGATTATTTCATTAACCCAATTAGGCTAAGTACAATGTGTGTGCAGCGACCACAGGAGCCCGCCGAGAGATGGCAAGCTTGCCGTCGGTGAAGGCCATCGCGCCTGCATCACAAGAACGCAAGCGAAGACCAATCACGGCAGGCCCCAATCCTGTCTCCGACTCCGGGATCTCCTCCTGCATATTCTATTGCGTAATAACAACATTATGTATAGTAATAAAATCTGATTCTCAATCTGATTATATGACAGGGCGCGGAGACCTCGCAGGAGGAAACAAAAGCGATTGCCTAATCTGCATGCACAGTGAAGTATAAGCGGATTCATGTAATGCGTGTTAGTTCATTGTCATGACATTTATGTATATTGTTGCCCATCTTCGATCAATATACTATACTGGCTCGCGGCAACGTTCAGGCGTAATAATCTACCCTGAACCGCCGCATGATTCCCAGCACATTTTTTTACGTAAAGCTTAAAAGAGCACTCACTTTCAAGGCCAGGGGGTGAGAGAGAGAGAGAAGGGATGCATAGAAAGACAGGGAGGTTAACCAGAGGTAGCTCCGGTTGGCTGCCCTGCACGGGGGGAGGGAGTAGGAGGATAAAGAAGGAAAGAGAGCTGAAGCGCGCGAGAGAGATAAATATGAAGAGAGACGCGCAAAAAAAGAAAGAAAACGCATACACTATAGAGCGGTAAGGGACGGCGTTCTTAAAGTCTATCGGGAAGGCCCGTAGACCCCAGTAACGCCAGGGATGTCTTCAGCGCGGATGCTCTTTGGGAGCACTGACCTAAAGCTTTCAGTTCTGATAGTAGACGATTGTCCAATTGGTCCAGCACTCTGAACATCACTTGTTTCTGGGCACTATATATATATTGTGGGCACACACATATAATGTGTGCGAATGTCTTATCGTTGCTGCATGTGTCGCACGTAGGGGTGTTGGCCATTCCAAAAATAAAAAAGAAGGCATATCAGTTCGTAAATGCAACGCTTAGCCACAGACGGTACATCATGGCCTGTTCACGTCGTAGTAACACAGGCGGTAGATGCATCCGTATATCCGGAGACAACGAACGCAAACGACACATGCTGAAAACGTTCGAGTCCCACAGGGGCAAAGTGCATTCACGGGACATTAATCGCAACCCAGCAGCAGCGTCTGTTCGCGAAAGCGGAATCAAGACAGATTGACCACTGTCATGCGCAGATCGGGCGTCTTCGTCGACGTGGTCATTTCCGCTGATGTTACATTGTCCTGGAAGCCATTGAAATATTATATTGTGTCACTTGTCATGGCTACGATTATATATCTGTCGAATTTCTGAGGCGAGTTGTTCATTGGATCCGTGGTGCATGCACTGAAGGGCTGCCTTGGAGTCACTAAAGACTGTCCATTGCTGTAGTGGTTCCTGATTAATGAACTCAAGTGCAGCACAGAGTGCTGAAGTTTTTAATTTGATTTGAAGTTTTAATTTGATTTCTTGAGATTTTGCCGGGACGATGACTGCAGCAGCAGAGCTGTTGAGTTTTACCGAACCATCTGTGTAGCCATGTTGCCGGAATATTTGCACGTTGTGAATGTGTTCCAAAGTTTCTTGCGTCAAAGCTTGCAACGGCGCTCCAGTCGTTTTTTTTTTTTTTTTTTTTGATGCTCGGAATCGTCAACTGCACTTGCGGCTGGTGGAGACACCACAATGGACCTGCTAATCGTATAGCAGGTGGGAATTGTGGTGGCAAGTAGGACTGATGTCTTACAATACTTTTGGCAAATGTTGAATGTGGCCTCTTTGCTGGCAAGCAAGCAAGATGGTGGGAGAGTATCCGTGTCAGGTGTCGGATGTGGGCTCTCCCGACATCTGTAGCAATGTCGACTGTCAAAGGAGCGTCTCTGCCAATGCCCACAGTCGCGATAGATGACGCAGTTTTTGGGAGACCGAGACAAGTTGCTTGGGCTAGCACGCTCTGGAGTCTAGGGTGAAAGAGAGAGAGAGAGCAAGGAGAGGAAAGTCAGGGAGGTCAACCAGACGAGCGCCTGGTCACAATCACAAAAAGCGACTCGCGCAGTGCTCACTCTCTCCCTCTTTCTTGGGGAAAAATGAATAGTTAAACACACGTTAACACTCTTCTTAGCTTCTGAGTCTCTTAGCACCATAACTTGAAATTGTATCTATCGGGAATGTAGCCTATAGAACATTTGATACAAGGATACCTGTGAAGGTTAAATGAAGATAGTCATACCTAGGTATTAGGTGCCCCCAAAGGCCTTGGCAGCGGCCAAGACACTGCCTCGAAACACAAAATAGACGCAATTCCCTTTTTGGGCATGATTGTATCTACACATATCAGTGAGACGCAACGCCTTCGCATCTCCTCGTGATTTGTTACGTGATCATTACCGTATTTCGCACTAGGCTTGACGGCATACTTAACCGCGAATCTCTTAAATACTTCTTGGCTCAGTAAAAGTCCTTTGGTGCGGTGTACTTTATTCGCATACGAAAGAAAAAATAAAGCAATGCACTTACAGTTCAAGTTCATTGGAAAGAGCTTGCTATACTTTGGCTTCTATTTGCACTTTTACTTTCGCTGCCTTTCTCTTTTTTCTGAAAAGGTGCATTTTCGTCAGTGTATCGAACTGCCGAACAATAAGTTATTTTAAAGTAGCGGAGTTTATTAAGAGGAACCTTTAGCTCGAGTGCTCCTATCTAAATACATGTAAAAGGAGAATTCGTTTCTCTCGGCAAACACCGCACCAAATTTGTCTAGTTTTGTTGCATTTAAAAGACAAACTGCAAATCTAGTGACTGTTGGTCTCGAATTTTTATTTAGGTCGTCACTTTTTTATTAAAAATTGGCTAAAAATAAAAAAAAATTAAGAAAACGAAATTATCAAGTTTGCAACTCTATAACTCAGCAATGAAAAATAATATCACAATTCTGTGGATTGCATATAATAGTACATCTAAAGTGGATAACATTGATATGTTACATATGAATCTACAAAATTTAGTAATATGAAAATACAGCTTTTGCAGAACCCTTGTACACAACGTAACAAATTCACGTAAGATATAACATGGCATATTGAATTTGTCCGCTTTCAATGATCTAATGGGTGCTGTTGACATAACCGCGATATCAGTTCTTGATGCAGAGCAATTAATTTGTAAACTGCGTACTTATATATTTTTCAAACTTCGAATTTTTTAAAATCTTTTTTAAAAGATACAAGCCATAAATCGAGATTCCGCTTCCAATAGTCACTAGAATTTAACTTTCTCAAATGCAATAAATTTCATTAAATTCAGGCCAGGGGTCACCACAGAAAAACTTTCTTGCGCTTCACATGTGCTTGAATCAGCCGCGTCGGAGTTGGGCCCGAACTAAAGCTTCCTCTTAATCTTAAAGGTCGCATCACTTATTGAGTTATGCCATACGTTACGTTACATTGCATCACAGGCAACGAAGGCAATTCATTGCAGGGGCGATTAAAAAACTTATCATTCACTGTAACGTTTCATCGTCTTTGCATTCACGAAACGCGAAACATGCATATGATCATTTTTAGTTCTTCTTATACGTATAATTACGTAGACATTCACATTTAGTTGCAAGCAAGCATCCATAACACTGAAAGTAGGTATTCATGGTCATATTACTAGCATTCGCTAATAATATGACTAGCATCAGAATCCGCTGAAGTTTGCTTTTACAAACAATTGTGACGTAATATGTCTTTATAAAAACGGGTCATGATTTGTATCAAGGCGCCGCTTTACCTTTCTAAAGTGGGGCTACATCAAAGCTATCCATTGAACTGCAGTCTGTGGATTTATATTCCAAGCAAAAGATCCCTACTGGACTTTACTGAAGATAGCCATTTGTATGTGTATTATGAGATGTGCCAGTCATATTATGCTGCAGGGCGAGCTATCGAAATAAAGAAAAAAGGAAGTCCAACAGTTGGCTGTTTTCGCTATAAATAGAACATATTGTAATTGCTCGACTCGACTCGACTCAAATGTAAGCTGGAATAATTATGTCTTGCAAGCACAAACTCGATTGGGGAAAACGCAAACATTGGCACGCATTATTCATCTCCCTCACGAGGTTCATCTGCACTTGAACAGAAGAGGAAGAGAAATTGAAGTTTTATTTACATTGCTGATTAACATTGTGTAAAGATAGATAGATAGATAGATAGATAGATAGATAGATAGATAGATAGATAGATAGATAGATAGATAGATAGATAGATAGATAGATAGATAGATAGATAGATAGATAGATAGATAGATAGATAGATAGATAGATAGATAGATAGATAGATAGATAGATAGATAGATAGATAGATAGATAGATAGATAGATAGAAGCACGTGAGGTTGCAAACAGGTGAAATTGTACTTCTGTGACGTATTTTTGACAAACGGTTTCTTTAATTAACATTAAATTAAAGGAGAGGTGGGCACCGTTATCGGCGCCGGCTACTTCTTTGCGCAAGTCAAGCAAAACAAATGCGCAAAAAAGGAATATGCATTGGTGACAACCAAATAGTAGTAACATTTACAAAGTTCTACCCGCAGTAGAATGTAGAAAGTACACTAATAGACATACACAGTTCCGTAAACTAGTGAAAGTGTACAAAAGTGTCTGAAAACACGCACATTAGGTCACTTCATATCTAGACAACAAGACATAGAACAACAAATAACAGCGCCCGACGTGAGCTGCACTCATGTAACATGATACGCAACCTGTGATATTCAAAGAAAATGTAAATAGTGGGGTAAACCATTATACATTTGGTAAGAACCTAAAATATTTGTTTCTTTTTCAAAAGGTTTTCAAACGCCCCAAGTGCTTTTTTTTCAGTAGCTCTATTATTTGCCATGATTAAAGTATTTCTTTCAGAGCGATAGACCTGGGATCTAACAGTATTAACTCGGCCTGTGGTCTTCGCCTCGAGGTATCGTGTCGCGGGCACTCGAGAACAAGGTGCTGTACGTCTTCATCAGCATGGCCACAATGGCACTGCGGACTAGCAACGTGTTGAGTCTTGTGTAAAAAGTGCCTTGTGAATGCTGTCCCAAGCCGCAAACGGCGCAATAAGGTTACAAAGTTTTTATTGTCGTTCAACTTTAGTGGAATGGCCAATTGAATATTGTGATCTATAAGAAATAACTTTGAGAACTTTGCTTTTTGATCAAACGATGTGTTTATGCTTCTCTTTATATACCGGTTGTTTAAAACTTAGCTTTATGGTTTTCTTAAAATTAGCCACTGGGAGGCACGTGAAGACCACCTGTGCAAATAAGTTATGTGGCCAGGGGGACACAAAGTGACAGTGTACTTATCGCTGTCAGCAGCCCAATTAACTAAAAATGAATAATTAACTTTTTGTTGACCTTAGTAAGTGGGCATGTTGGTATTGAAAAGAGAGAGGCAGTCGTGTTTCTAGACAGCATCAGTTGGAAGAATTCTTTTAGCGTGTCTGCACTCCGAAATATCTGACTCCGATTTTTAATTGTCGTTCGCATGATTACGCATGCAAGAGAGTGAGGATCGGTGCAAAGCTACTCCCTGGTGTGACGTAGCTGTAGCATGTGGCCTTTAGCCTGAAAACATGGGAGAGGCATAGGCAAAGATGATAACTATTCCCCTTCTCCTCTCGGCTACGTGAGCCGATTCCAAAGATAGTGCAAGGCTGGGCCGACCCGCGGTGGAGGTGAAGCAGGCGTTCAGCACTCCCCACTCATGGGCCGATCCCGAAGACAGTGCAATGCCGAGGCGACCCGCGGCGGAGATGCAGTTCGCGATTAAGAGGCCCACTGCGTCGTTGGTCATCCTTCTTCACAGAGTGGAAAGGTAGTGAGTTTTTTTTTTTTTTGTCGTTTCTTCTTCAACTTGCATTTGGTAATCTTATTTATTCTTTTTATTTCGAGCACATGATATTTCGTCTCCGTCTGACTGCTCAGTCATGCTCGTAAGCTAACGTACTACGTGACGCCTGCGCTGAAAAGGACGTTCCACGTCCGCCACCTTGGCCGGGAGTGGCGCCGGCCGAAACTCCCCATCTTTATTTAGTACACATACGCAAATATCTAAACAAGTAGACGGCATGATGGCCGCCGTGGTAGCTTAACTGGTGAAGCACTGCATGCGACACGCGAAAGACGTGGATTCGGCCGCCAGCTGTGGCAAGTTATCTTTTCGCCCTCTTTCATTTCCGCTCACCTTATTATTTCTAGATTGCAATTAAACGTCGTGTCGTTGAGCGTTGATGGCCTTCTTGGTCAGCAATCCTGACCAAGAAGGCCATCAATGCTCAACGACACGACATCCAACACCGCATCGAACACACCCTCGTCGACAGCGTACCCGAGAAAAAACAGCAGCAAGGCCTCGCTGTGTTAAACGTGTACAGCCCACCAAAGGACCACCTAAATGATCTAGACAAGCTAATGCGAGAGGTGAAGAGAGAGAGAGAGAGAGAGGCATACAGGAAGGCAGGGATGTTAACCAGTCAATAGTTTGGTAGGCTACCCTACGCGGGGGGATGGGAGAAGGGGAAGAGAGAGAAGGTGTAGATACGTGTACGGACAGCACTTGAGTTAAAGCCACTCGCGCAAACCAGAAGTTCTGAGAAAACACAAAAGTGCCTTCACTGCCTTCTGAGCCGATGATCGGTCGGGATGGTGCTCTAGTATTGTCTGTTCACTCAGAGGACGATCATCTAATTTCCCCAATGTGTTGGACAAAGATTGTCTTTGTGCTTGAAATTGAGGACAATGGCACAATAAATGGTCAATGTTCTCCTCGCATCCGCAAACATCACATGCAGGACTATCAGCCATTCCAAATAGTGCTGAGTAGGTATTCGTGAAGGCAACTTCAAGCCATAACCGACACAGAAGAGACGCTTCACGTCGGTGCAGACCGGCTGGAGGTCTGAGTTGAAGTGACGGGTTTAGTCTGTGCAGTTTTGTGCGCCTTGTATGTACGGTATTCCACTCTGCTAAGGAGATCGTGCATGCTAGAATGCCAAGTTGTCTCACGGCGTCGGTCCTTGAGAGGAATGGGGACGCAGTGGTCTTCTTGGTCTGACGTCCGAGCTGCCTTATCGGCGTCATCATTTCCAATGATACCGCAATGACCTGGTATCCACTGAAAAGAGATATCATGGCCTTTTTCTCTTAAGTGATGGACAAGTTCCGCGATTTCGCACGTGAGCTGATCGTGAGTTCCATGTCGGAGAAGCGACTGCACACATTGCAAGGCCGGCCTTGAATCGCAGAAGACTGCCCATTTTCTAGGACTTTCAGCATTTATCACTTGAAGCGCGTCGCGGAGAGCCGCGAGCTCTGCAGCTGTAGACGTAGTGACATGGGAAGCCTTGAACCGCTTGATTATTCTCATTGCTGGTATAACTACAGCGCCACTGGAACTGGTTGATGAAGTTGATCCATCAGTGTAGACGTGTGTGCAGTCGCTGTATTTCTCGTATAAGAGAAGTAAAGTTAGTTGCTTGAGCGCTGATGATGGCAAGTCCGACATTTTCTGAAGTCCTGGGATTGTAAGGTTCACTTGAGTACGGCGCATACACCGTGGAGGAATGGACGGCCTTGCCGCAGGTGTGTAACCTGACCTGAAAGAGGCACGGTGCGCGAAGACAGTCGCACTGAATGTCGTGCGGGGCCTATCTACTGGGAGACTTGGTAGGTGGTGGGTAGGGGTCCGGGTGAAGTGTCTTATGTCCACACGCATTGTTTTAATGCTAATGTGCGTTCTAATAGTGGAATCTTGAGCGACTGCAATAACTTCAGTCGTTGACGCACTCCGCGGTAGACCAAGACATATCTTGAGGGCTTGGGCTTGGATGCCTTGGATTATATTCAGGTTAGTTCTGCAGGTGTTGGACATGACCGGTAGGCTGTACCGCAGGAATCCAATAAAGATGACCCTGTACGGTTGCAGCATAGAGTGTATTGGCACTCCTCAGGTCTTTCCTGCAAGAAACTTAAACATATGGCAAATTACTGTCAGGCGTTTTTTCACATAATTCACATGAGGGGTCCAGGAGAGATTTTTATCAATGACCATCCCCAAAAATTTGTGACTCGTGCTGTACGAGATCAGTTGTCTGTCGACGGATATCACGTATGGAGACATTGATTTCCTGGTAAATGCCACCACTGCGCACTTTTCGTATGATATATGAAGTTCTTGTTCTCTAAGGTAGGATGATGTTAAAGTGGCTGACTTCTGAAGCCGCGCGCGAAGCTGCAGTCGCGTCACAGCCGACGTCCAAATGCAAATGTCGTCGGCATAGATGGAGAGCCTAACAGTGCCTGGCAGGATATCGGGGAGTCCAATGAGTGTTAGACTGAAGAGCGTTGGGCTGAGTACTCCTGCCTGAGGCACCCCACGGTTACTGTAATGCTGGGAGGTCGGGCCATCCTCGGTAAGTATGAAAAAGGATCTCTTATGATGTACATAGCCACTTATCCAGAGATAGACTTTGCCGCCAAGTCCTACTGCCTCTAATGCGTTGAAGATTGCTTCGTGCGTTACGTTATCGTACGCTCCTTTAACATCCAGAAACAGGGCTGCAGATAATCTTTTGCAGGACTTCTGGTGCTCGACGTACGTCACCAAGTCGATAACGTTGTCTATGGAAGAACGGCCACACCTGAAACCGGCCACCGCATATGGATCTACCTGGTAATGTTCGAGGTACCATTCTAGCTATGCTAGAACCATGTTCTCCATTAGTTTTCCGATGCAACTGGCAAGCGCACTTGGTCGGTATGATGCAATGTCTACAGGCGACTTGCCAGGCTTGAGCAGTGGAATTAGGCGACTGGTCTTCCATCCCTGGGGAACCGTACTTGTCTGCCAGGAGCTGTTGAACAAGAGCAGGAGCACTTTCCGAGCCTCTTCGCCAAGATCACATAGGGCACGGTAGGTTATACCGCCGGGTCCTGGTGAAGATGAACGCTTGCACAAGGCCAGTGCAGCTTCCAGCTCGTCCATGGAGAAAGGACTATCCATGCGGGGGTCGCGTGAAATCGGTGAGTGGTGGAGCGTCGATGTTGCAGCGGAACTAGTTTCGCCAGCAATCCTCCTGCAGAAAGCTTCCGCTACGTCAATCTCGCTGCATTGTTGGTGAAGGGCCAAATACTTAAAAGGGTGGCGCTGCTGAGGGGTTCCACGGAGACCACGAACAGTTCTCCATATGTGAGACGAAGGTTTTCGGGGATCCAAATATTCGCAGAATGCCTTCCATCTTTGAGATACAAGTTTGTCCATGCGACGCTGAATTTTCTTTTGAGTTCTTCTGGCCAACCTCAAGTCATGTACAGACTTCGTGCGCCTGTATCTTCGCTCTGCACGACGACAATGGCACGAAGCTTCTCTAGCTCAATGTCGTATTCGGTGCGTGTACACGTTCTCCGAAGCGAATGTTTCGCAACCTCTAGGGCACCCTTTATGATGTCCTCTAGGCTAGAGGGCAAGTCATCGCGACAGCCGTCTTCGACAATTGACTTGAACATTGGCCAGTCGATACATTGTGTGACGCCGGCCAACCTGGAGTCCGTAAACCCTTCAACCCTAAGATAAGTTGGTAGGTGGTCACTTCCCCGCGTTTCTATATCCGGAAACCACCTGACCTTTCTAGTGAAGGAGCGTGAAACAAAGGTGAGGTCCAGGCAGCTGCAGTAGGCAGTTCCACGTAGAAATGTGGAGCTTCCATCATTTAACAAGCGCAGTTCTTGTTCGGAGGCAAATGACACTAATCTTCTGCCTCTCGAGTTTATCTTAGAACTTCCCCAGAGATGGTGGTGGGCATTTAAATCTCCAGTAATCACCAAAGGCTGCGGAGTCGCTGTCGTGATTCGCCGTAACTGCTCGCAATCCAGCCGACTTGAGGGCGATATTTAGGCTCCAATTAATGTGAAAGTGAGCTTGCCTTTCTTCACTGTCAGACATACGTATTGGTTTTCTTGGTCAGGCGACACTCGATGATGGACATGCGTAAGATCACGTCGCATGAATACGATGATCTTGCTGCATTCTCTGTGGGTGGTGGACATGAAACACTCATACCCGGACAGTCTGATGTTATCTGATAGGGGCTCGCAGATGACGATGACTGGGAACTTATTCGTGAACACAAACTGCTGAAAGTCCGACATGCGCAACTTCAGTCCTCTGGCGTTCCACTGAAATATCGACGCGTTCCGGACTTTGTCATGAAACGACGGCTTCTGGAGAGCCATGATTTTAACCAAGAGCTGCAAGTACTGGACTCAAAGTGCCCAGCACCTGCAGCGCGCTTTGCGCAGACGAAGACTTCATGTTAGTAAGTATAACGCGAATGGCATTCATGAACGACCGCAGAATGTTGATGACCTGGAGATCATCAGCCAGCGTCGCTTCAACAGTTGCCGAAGCCGTCGAAGTCAGTGCGTTTTGAGGTAACTTAGCAGGGAATTGTGCCCTCGGTAGCTCAGGCCATTCTTCAGGATGGGCAAGCCTCTCCGCTTTCTTTGCTTTCCTTGTATCTGTCTTGGTGGCGCAGTGCGGTGATGCGGCATTCCTTCTGACGGTAGCTGGCGTGTACCTATCTGCAGTTGCGGAATTTCGTGAACGTTTTCAGTGTCGATGCCGACGTCGCCGAACAGCGGCAGCAGCCTCTCGGTGCGTTGAATTGTCCCGCACCATTCGTTTTAGAATCGCGAATTCCTTCCGCACTCGCGGGCAATCCTTTGATGATGCCTTGTGAGGACCACTGCAGTTAGGGCACTTTAGAACATGTGTGCTGTAGGCGTCTTCTGAATAGGACTCAGAGCACCGCGGGCACACGACGTTGTTCACGCAGACACCCTTCACGTGCCCAATCTTGCAACACTTGAGACACTGGAGGGGCTTCGGTACGAATGGTCGCACTGGATGGCGGACATGTCCTACTTCGACGTGGGAAGGAAGGCTGTCTCCTTCAAACAAAATCTTCACACAGCGTGTGTTTCCCAGTCTGAAAATCCTTGTAATGTAATTGCCTTCTGTAGTTGGCTTTATCAGTGTTGGCAAGTCGTCATTAGGGATAGCAACGTCGATGTCATAAATGACGCCCGCAGTGCCATCGCCGCCTGTATGGATCATTGATCGCACCTTTACATTGTCGATATCAGTTATATTAGGTAAGTCTTGTAGGGCGCTGCGATGTAAGACATCAACTGCCAGGACATTTTTCCGCGAGTTTATTCGCACGTCTTTAATCACATTTGGTGCGGTTCTCTCGAATAACGAAGAGAGGACTTGCATGTTAAGGAGCCGCAAATTGGTCGCCGGGTCCACGGGCATAAACAGCACAGTGTGCGGCCAGCGCAGCGGTGCACTCTTCAAGGTAGAAGCACTTGGCGGCGAAGATGCGTGCAGTAGTCTTCTTTTCGCTGATCTACTCATCACGACCTGGAAGTCATCGTCCGACGAGTCGTAGCTGTCCGAACATATCTCAGTGGCCTCGCTGTCTGTATCGCTTGACTCACTTTCACGTTTCCTGGACGCTAGCCGACCTGAAGGCTGCACATCAGGAAAGTCCTCGGGGATCGCTTCATCCATTGCCGCAAGGAGGGAGCGGCAGCTCCCAGAAATGCAGGGAAACAAAGCGAAAAAGTGGAGACAAAAGTACAAACGTTCTATCAAAGCTGAGCAAGGGAAACAGGCTGATAGTCGTTGGAGATTTTAATGCTCCCCATGTGGCCTGGGGTTATGCGGCCTCAGAGAAGAAAGGAGAAGATGTGCACAATGTAGTCCAACAACACCTCCTCACGCTACTCAACGACCCGCAGACACCCACGTGCATCGGCAACAGTGTATCTAGAAACACCAGCCCCCACCTCACATTCGTACACGGACTCAAACAGTATGAGTGGAGCTGCATGAACGAGAATCTGGGTAGTGACCATTATATAGTGCAAACGATCATCCAGCACCAGAAAGCAACGATGAAGATAGGAAAATCCAAGATCTCGGACTGGCAGGCCTTGTGCAAAGACGAGAGCGCCATTAATGCGACGATAGATGACACAGAAATATAGATCAGAGGAGTCGTGGAAAGAGCCGAGAAGTATACGAGGACAATACAACTGTCGCAAGTCACCCACGTGGTCAACTCCCACTCACTTCACCTATGGGAGGCGCGGAGGGGTCTCGCGAAACGTTGGCAGCGTAACAAACTCAAAATTTGAATCTCCAAGCTGATCAAGGAAACGCAAGAGCACCCTGAACAACTTGAAAGAAAGAACTGGCGCGAAACATGTAACAAGCTTCAAGGGACCTTAAGCAGCAAGCGCACTTGGGCGGTACTCAAGACTCTCCTATCAAAGAAAGAGACCAAGAACGCCGCAAAACAGAAAGTGCAGAGACTCATACACAATCACCCGGGGAAAGAGGAAGACATTATCAAAGAAGTGAAGGAGAAGTTCCTCGGTACGGAGCGGTACATAACTGTAGATTCGCACTTTGACGAGTATCGAGGCAACCCAAATATAGTACTGGATCGGCCCTTCACAGAAGCAGCAATCGAGAGGGCATTGAGCACGCTCACGCACAACACGGCGCCGGACTACGATAGAATAAACAACAAGACAATCCGTAACCTTGACGGAGCCTCTGTAGACGCGCTCTTAAAATACATCAAAGAGTGCTGGGAACATGGTAAAGTACCACCGGAATGGAAACATACCGAGGTAACCATGATACCTAAACCCAACAAGCCAATCAGCGTGCAGAACCTTCGACTTTTTCCAGCACCTCGTGTTCTGGAAAACTCTACGAGCACATGGTGCACAACCGCATGATCGAACATCTCGAAGACAACGGACACGTTCCAAACACCACGTCCGGATGTAGAGCTCACCTGTCCACGCAAGACTTGTTACTGCAAGTCAAGAAAAAAGTCATCGACAAACTGGACACGCACATCAAAAGAGCCATCCTCGCACTTAACGTGAAAGGGGCTTTCGATAACGTGTCACACGAAGCCATACTGCAACACCTCAACGTATATAACTGCGGCGAAAAGATATATAATTACAATCAAAGCTTTTTTGAAAGAACGCTCAGCCACAGTGGGGATAGGATACTTACGCTCTGAGAAATTTGACATTCCGCGAACGGGAATGCTACAAGGCTCCGTCATTTCGCCGGTGCTATTCAATCTGGCGATGAGCTCGTCACCCAAGCAACTGAAGCAAATAGAAGAGATTGGTCAAGGAATATACGCTGACGACCTCACCATCTGGACTACGGGAGGGTCGACAGGTAAACAGCAAGACGTTCTGCAAGGAGCGGTTGACACAACGGAAAAGTACCTGGAAGCATGTGGACTGACGTGCGCACCTGAAAAGGCGGAGCTCTTGGTGCTAAGAAAGCGCACAAGACGCTGACAACCGCAGCAGATACCAAACCCGGTAGTAAAGGTGGGAGGCATCATGATTCCGCAGGTTACGACGCTCCGCATCCTCGGACTCCTGATTCAAAAGAAGGGGACCGGGGGAGCAGAGTTGGAAAAAATTCAGAGAACAGTGCAACAAATAACCCACCTTATCAAAAGAGTGACGAGCAAAAGTCACGGACTCAAGGAAGAAGACTGAACGAGAATGATACAAGCACTGCTCACAAGCATGGTCACGTACGGGACCCCATACGTTGACATGAAGAACAGTCATCGCGACAAAATAAACGCCCGCAACAGAAAATTCTACAAAATTGCCTTGAGCCTGTCCCCCTCCAGGTCCACAGCGAAACTACCCCAAATGGGAGTCCACAACATGCGGGAAGAGCTCGTGGAAGCGCACAACGTCAACCAACTGGAGAGACTAAAGCTGACAAAGACGGGAAGAGCCCTACTCCAAGATCTGGGCTACCAAATCAAGGATGAGAGGCACGTACCTCAGCGTATCCAACACGAGATCAGAGACAAGCTACACATAAGTACCATTCCCAGAAACATGCTCCCGAGTACGACAAGGAAAGGAGACAGGCGAGAATACTGGCGCTCAAGCACATACTCGAACGCACCAATAGCAAAGCAGAAAATGTGAGACACAGGGACGCAGCTGCATGCAAAACAAACGACCGATTTGCAATCCGCGTGGCCGACGAAAAGGGCGAACAACTTACAGCCACATCCATACGTGCCAAGGACGCGAGAACAGCGGAAGAGCTGGGCATAGCCCTGGCCATCGCAACGTGCAAGAAGACCCTGGTTACCGTGGTGACGGACTCGCAAGAAGCATGCAGAAGGTATATGAACGGAAGGATCGGAAAGGCAGCACTTCAGGTCTTGAACAACACCGAGATAGAAGCAGCACAGGACACCAGGACACGTCTCTCTCGCGGGGAACCAGGCGGCGCACGCCGCGGCTCGAGATCATGCACGCCGAGCCATCTCCGACACGCAGAGAACACGGACCAACGACTGTGACGAGGATGATGATCTGATATCCAAGAAATATTCAGATATCTTGGCGCACTACAGGAAGCAGAGGCGTCGCTACCCGTCCGCGCATAAGACGATGAGTAGGGAACAAGCGGTAACCTGGAGAAGACTCCAGGCTGGAGCCTATCCTCATGGAACACTGCTGCACGCCACGTATCCGGGCACCTACGGGCGAGACTGCAAGTTCTGCCCGCCGGACACGCCCAACACCTTGCGCCATATGGTGCTGGGGTGCAGGAATAATCGAGAAGTGCCACCGCCATCATCTCCACCAGGCGATAACATGCAGAAAGAAGCGGATTCAGAGGAAGAATTGGAAGACCAGTGGGAGGCTCTGTTGGTGACGCAGGACCCTGACAACCAGCTAATGTTGGTGAACAGGGCTCGGGCGGCGGCAGCGAGCCATGACTGCCTGGACTGAGGGGGCCACCCACCTTTGGGCTCAAGAAGCCTGGTCTAACAATAAAGTTTATTTCTCTCTCTCTCAACTAAACGTGGAAAATAACGTGGCAGATTCGCCCTTGGTTGAGTCGAGTCACGAGCATGAGTGATGCCGTTTACATGTGTGCATAAAGACGTGTACCAATAAACCTCGCAGACAGCCTTCAACAGCGATATACATCGACGACTAAATTGGCTCCACCTGAAAACATCCACGCACCGCGACAGTGAGCGTTCAATGGACTGCCCAACGAATTTCGACAATAGCACTCGCGAGTTGACTGCAAAATGTGAAGTTCATTCACACGCAAAATACTGGCCAATTCAAAAGTAGGAGGGCGGGTTTTTTTTTTCAGCTCGGCGCGAGGCCAGTTCGATATCCGGGCGCTGACCACCTCCTCCCCCCCCCCTCCCCGCCTCGCTTGCGCGCCGTCTTTTCATTCCGGGAGTTGTGTCCAGTCGGGAGAAATATATAACGCGTGAGCAGCGTTTGTAACGTCTTCATCACGATGACCGCTGCAACAATCGGCGAGCCGGCAGTGCCCACCGCCGTTCACAGCCATAGACAGTCGCCACGCCGTCGCACTTTACAGCCGTAGCAGCCGCACCGTGTACAGACACTGTAGAGACCCAGAAAGCACGCAGGGAGAGCGGGCGACCTATGCGTGCTTTCCGCGCCAGCCGCCTTCCTCTCTCTTTTTTAATATTTCGTTCATATTTCGGTTCTTTTGCTAACGAAAGAGCGCGCGTCGCGCGCTTTGTCGCCCAGGCCGCCCCCACGTGAAAGGCGGATGACAAATTATGACCGATGGGTTTCATTTGTTGACAAACAGACACATAATATGCGAGCGCGCCGGAGGGGGCCCGCACCAGCGGCCTGCCTCGTCGCTCAATCTCTGCATATAGGAAAAGGCGAGGACAACGCAGGAGTTCAGTCGGCGTCGCATGCAAGAAGGTCAGTTCCCGAACGTGACTCTCTGTCGGCTCGCGAGCGCGCCCATTGTCCGGCACAGAAGCTCGGGACGATGTTCGGCCGTATGCCGTGTACTGCGCCGGACAGCGGCCCGAAGCGAAACTGATGTATGGGCTGCGGGGACGCTCATTTGCAACCGCTTGGGCGCCGCTGCCGCGGGAGACCACCGCCGTTGAAAAGGAGCTCGCGTCCGGGCAGCGACTGCCACAATGGATAGACCCGGGCCGGTCAGGCGCGCGAGGTCTCACTTCGTCGCTCTTTTGAGACGCGCAAATGGACGACAGCTCTGCAATCACTTCCCCTTCCAGCACCCTCCCCTTCGCCCCGACTCGCCCTCCGCGTGTTATGATCCATAATTTGCTGGCGAGCGCAGGCAGTGACACTGTTTGACCACGTGTTCGTTGGCCTACCCTGTAGGTCAGACGAGTGTGCATAACTGCGTGCCGTGTTCGTAGCTGAGCGCCTGCAAGGAACTCGGTGGTTCATCGTCTTAAAAGAGACATCGGAGGGCAACAATAAATCTGCTTGGACTTGTAGAGCATCCCTCCGAAATTCTAGACGACCGGGATAACGCCATGATTCTTTACCAATCCTATTCCTTTTGCGCGTCGGTCGTCCTGAAGGCGCTTAGCCAACGTTATCGGCAAGATCGGTTTGTCCAGAGCGGTGGGAATACGAAAAGAACAGAATCGAGCGAAAGAAGCTGTTACGCTATACTGTCGTTGATTCGGCGGAAAGAGTGTGATGATTATTGATAAACGAATAATGTCGAACTTCCATAGCGTTCGGTGCCTGTACATCTCAGTTCCATTGCGTCAATGTAATGTTATGGATTTCACAGCATTTTTACGTATTTGACCCGCTTGCGCACTGGAAATATGCATGCCTCAAATTTAATACGCGTTAAGTCTTTGGCTATTTCAGAATGTAATGCAGGCATCCTTTACCTATAAGCATTACAAGCAGACGCGAGTACGGGCGCTGTCAAAATCCATGACGTCATGGCGAACTGGCTTGCAGACTTCGTCGCCGCCCGTCTTTTGTTCACGCGTATTTTCTGGCTTACAAGGTGCAAGGGTGACTGTAGCCGAATCATTATTTATTAATGCAGTGTAACTTAATATTCCTCTTTGCTGTCCCTAGCAGTGTGAAACACGGGACAGTTATATAGATGAGCGCTGAAATATAGAGAAGTGCTGAAGGAAACACGGGGACAGGATAGAAGCCTTTGCAGAAGAAACTTCACTGAGAACTATGAATTTCAATGAACTAGCGCAAATGAACACGTTCCTGAGTCGCAGGTGTTACGGGGAACTGCGGGTTGTTCTCAGCGAGCAGTGTGGAGAGGTTGTTGGACACATTGGCACAAACTTCTCCGCCGAAGTGCAGGACATAAGCAGTGAGACCCACACGAGCCACCTGGAATCCTAAAGTCATACGCAGCAAATAAAAAATATCCAGCGTTGTGCACATGGCCCACAGCATTGGCATAACATTGGTGTCGCATGTACATGCAACATATGTATCCGGGAGCTATTAAAGGGACATAATATGAACCAAAGAAGGATCGCAGTCGGAATCTGTAAAGGATTATATCTATTGAATAAATGAGGAATTTGTAGAAATACGATGAGAAATTATCACCAGAATAATTATTGTTAGCTTCGCCAATTATTGTCTATTATTGCTAGTGTCTATTATTTGCTTTGTGTGGTGATGTGAGTTTGCGCTAAGCGTTTTATTTTGATGTTCACAGAGCATTATATTTCAGAATGTGGTTTTCTTATACGCTAGCTTTGTACGTCGCATTTTCATTTCTACGTTGCAATTTTCAAATGAATTATTTCGCTGCTGTTATGGCGTTGGTGTACACTTGTGAACATCTGTGGCCGAATTCACAAAGCATTTAGTTCGTAAGTGCTCTTTGCTGGACGCTTTCTTTTGTCCAGCATCAGCATTGACTGAAGTTTGTTCTTATGAATAATTATAACGTAAGAGTTTTTTCGAACATGGACCCTGGCCTGTAAAAGCGCTAAAAAAGAAAGAAATATTGATTGACTGACTGATTGATTGATTGATTGATTGATTGATTGATTGATTGATTGATTGATTGATTGATTGATTGATTGATTGATTGATTGATTGATTGAAAAAAATTGCAAGCATTGGATGCGTACAGGCTGACGCAGGACGTGTATTTGTAGGTCGCTGGGAAAGGCTATGGCGTTGCAGTGCACTGTTAGAAAGAAAAAGAAAAGAAAAAAAGCTCCCTAAAATTACAGGAACATCGTACGTTAACGCAGCCGCGCGAGCGCCGTACCTTCCGCATCCTGTATAACGGGCTTCAAAGGCTCCGAACTCGTTTCATAATAAAATTTTATTTTGGGGTATGAAAAAGTAGTTATGTTTAGTGTGAGTGATGTGGTGAGTACCGGTACTGTCTGCGACTGCAGGAAGCCCATTCTGTCAGTTTCCTTAATGCAGCATTAAAACTTCAATCGAACTAACTTTTCGCTCGGAACTTGCGCGACGGCGCCACCGCGCGGAAGAACAAGGCCAGGCGCACGCAAGTCTGGTTTCTGTGGTGGTTTCGGATGTGCGAGCAGCGGCGGCTTGGGCTTCATCATTTCCGACCTTTTTCGCCGCTGCAAGGCCCAACCGTGCAGCCCTGCGGATTCTCCGGCTCCTGTCAAAGGACTGCACGGTAAGTTCGAATGAACTTGAATTCTTTGTTGTGTCAGAAAGCTGTTCATCTACGAACTAGTGATACACCGCCTTCCGGTGAGCCTGCCTTTCTATATGGCACGCTTCCTTGCGATACGTTAATATTGTCACGTAGGTGACGGTGAGCTGCCTGGCTCGCAGGCAGACAGAAAGGGACACTGCGTTGGTGGTAAACTTCAAGAGAGTTTATTGGGCGAACTGGTGGCCTAAAGCAAGCGAACAACTCGGTGACGGCGAAAGCAGCAAGCGCGCCTACGGCGTTCGTCGGACTGAGCCAGCGCAAGCGGTGGTCCCATATTTATACATTTCGCGTCCATGATCGAAACGCGTGAAGTGACGCCGCTCGCGTCCCTGCAAGCCGAAATAAATGCGTGTGGCAATATATTCTACAGACCTCATGCGCGTGCGTTTATGACGTTCAGTCGTCGCCATTCTTTCTGGGCATGCAACTGAACGGCGTAGCTTGCTCTATCGCCCCTGGGAAGTTCAAATGTGTCGCCGAATCACCCGCCGATGCTTGTGTGTCACTTCGTCCAGCCGCTCGTAGAGCCGATATATATAGTTGATGTGCCTGCGCGGTGGTGATTTGCATAGTCTGTCTTTGCACGAGTTTGTATCGGCATTGACGGCGTGCTTGTGTCTCCTGCGTATACCTCACAACTACCAATAATAACGCGCGAAAGCGTGGCCAAAGAGCCCCCCCCCCCCCCCCCCCCCCCGCACCTTCTACTGGCGCGCCGGCGTTAGATTACGCGCCGCTGCTCAGCCGGACGCGTTCGACACAGCACGATTATCTTCTGTTCGGGCATCGCACATCGTTTCTAACGCTGGCGGCAAACGAGGCGCTGGTAAGACTGCGCTACTTCGACAAAAGCACCACTCGTAGCCGCGCGCTTGCCTGCACGGATCAAACGTCTTGTTTATATCGATATTTTTTTTTTCCTCACACATGCGCCTGCGGGCGTCGTTCCGCACAAGGCGAGGCGTAAGGGAGAGCGACTAAGCGGCACGGCAGGCGTGCACACTTTATAGGGAGCACGGTTGACTTTCATGACGTCACGCGCAAACTGTCACAAAGAAGACGAAGTGGCATGGAGGTGCACACGCCGAGTGTTTCAAAGAGCTGGCTGGCTTCGGAACGAGAGAAGTGTGCATGGGGTCGTGGCCTGACGGTTTAAGCGCCGGGCTGTAGGGCTCGACGACCGAGGTTAGATTCCACCGTCGGTCACACATTCAATTGCGCGGGGCTGTATAAGGAGGCTTCGTTCAGACAGGTGAAATCCAGGTTGGTAGGCTATAGTAGTGCTTTCGCACTAAAATAAGCAAGGAAAGCTAACTGCGTTCTTGATTACTTGCGTTGTTCCTTGATACTCGCACCGCTCTTTGTAAAACTACTAGCATATTCGACAAAAGTACGACCGAAAATAATATATTCCTAATATATTCTAATTTATTCCTAATATATAAATATAGTCTGGAATCCTCGAATCTATTTAAAGCCCTAACCTACACTTATGTATAACGAATATTTCTACTAAAATAGCATGCCCTTAAAGAGTGACTTTCACTAAGAAATAAGACTCGAAATTTCAGGCTTTTTCTTTGTACTTAAAATTCTTCCTCTCTTAACTCAGCAGCTTTGCTTGTACATCGCCACTGCGCCAATGCGCATCTTTCATAAAAAGACCACGTATCTGCTGCCCGCACGTACTTCTTTGCACCGAAGTGCTTCTTCATTCAGACGGCCAGGAATGGAAATGATCTCGCTGATCAAACTTTACCATTTCAAGGCCACGATAGAAGAAATTTTTCTTTACGGAACCCGAACAGCGGGTGTTTGAGGAATTAATAAATTATTTGAACAAAGCAAATAGTGGGCATTCCACAGAGCTAACACGGATTATGGCTATGTATTGTCATAGATAGACTTTAGCTTGCTTAATCGCCTTGCTTTTTATAACACGGCACTGCTGTAAAATGTGTGCTACGGTTGGCAGTTCTCACTTTTTTTTCTGCAGAAGTCCCTTCCAGCTGGGACTCGCCCAGGTAACACTCCAATGTAACACTACATAGTATTGTCTTGTCTGTTTATGTCCTGCTATTTTCACAGATTAACCACAAAAAGCAGGTAGTGATAATCTGAAGGGAGCATGTGAGCCTAGGCTGTATATTTTGCAAGTTGTATCCGTAAGTAACAGTGACATGTATTAGTGTGCTCAATCTCTCTTACCCTTATTGCACAGATAGCATTGCCTGTAAACAGTATTACTCAAGGAAATGATCACAAGGCAGATTTATTGGACTAGCGTCTTTGGGATTTTCCTTTCATTTTACTGGTTTTGACTTCTCCATCAGAAAGACAGCATGCAGTCTTTCATTTCTCGTCGAGTTACATTGAAAGTATCACTTCTTCTTTGCTGAGATTTGGCAGTTTCAAGCTGATAAGTTATCATAATCAGATTACTTCTTGCATATATAAGAACAAAGTTTTCGTCCCGTCAATGACTGATTATGCCTGTTAAGAATGCAGCTACACAAGCTGTTCATGCTTGTGTACCATCATGGCTACACGTATTTCCATTGCAGTGCAGAATAGCTTAGCATGAATGCCAAGATTTGGATCGATAGATAATCGTATGTGGTTGCTGAGATCTGTGTTCATCTTAAAAGAATGATAATAGTGTTAGGGGCTGAAATTACGTGCCAGACTTAGTAGGTGATGCGGAATAAACCTCGGATTATAAGTTAGTTGTCACAGTTGTTTTTTGCATGGGTGTTTTGATTGCATTTGTCACCTGCCTATCTCATACTCATTACAAATACTTCGTTGTGATATGCGAAGAAGAGGGCAAACGCCTGCAAATGAATAGAAACAAAGGAGCGCGCTCAAAGGCTCTGGCGGCTGGCGCAGATAGTGTGATCTTCAAAAATAAATAGCGCTCGGTGAGTTTCATTTTTATTATTGCTTGGTTGAATTCAGGTACTGACACGCGTTTCCTGCTTTTCATTTTGTCCTGCTACGATGGCCCAAGACTCGTGTTCTTGTTCATGTTCTCCAAATACAGTACAACTGAAAAGTGACTTTCTTGTGTTTTTTTTTTCCAGGGACTATCCTGTCTAATTATGTAAACTTTATGGAGTATCAATTATTACTGCATCAAAAACATTTGCTGGTATTGGACAGAAAAGGAGAAAGTTCACCAACAAAAGTTTAGCTCCTGATACCCATACGATAGCCAAAAAAGTGGTTTTATTCATTATACTGGCTAACATATTTCTTTTCTAATGAACTTTTGACTATATGAGTTACACTTTAATCAGACTACCTAACAGATGGATACAACACTGGGGAATGCTGCACAACACAGAAGGAGTCGCACACACGAGCACCTGTAGCAGTCGCTTGCGTTGTGATTCCTTTTCTTCCGTGTATTTATTTTTTATTATTTATGACGTTTTTATTATTTATCAAAGCTGCTGTATAGCACAGGAATCATACAAATTCATTACGGTGTCATTACAGCCACGATGTCTCACAAGTGAGATCCCTCATGCTTCAGTTACCGTTCCGACCCTGAACTTGCATGTTACATTTATATAACCGTTTACCATGGTACGGCGTTGACAATGTCGGCAGGTAATTACGACTTTAAAAGTTTTCGTTCGTGGTACGGCAATGACAATGTTAAGAAATACTGCGGCTGCAATGGTAATTTCTTGTGGTAAGGCATTTGTAATGTTGGTAAATAAGCAGGGCTTCAGATGTTTTTGCTTGTGGTACGGCAGTCGTAATGCTAAGAAGCACTACGGCTTCAAAAGTAGTTTCTGGAGTTATGAATTGGTAATGTTGGCTGGTAACAACGGCTTCAGTAGTATCATGTATCATTACGGGAACTTCCTGGCATCAATGGTTTGCAGGTTGCTATACCGTAATATGACGGGATTTTTTCGACAGTGCGGACTTCAATAGGCTGACATAAAGATGACGACGTCGTTGTCATTTAAGTAAGTAAATTGTTTATTTGTGATCAACTAGGTAAATATGAATACAGTTTTACCATGAAAAACATGGAAAATTCGTGAAGACTGCGGGCGGGGGTGATTACTGTCACTTTGATTTAATAACCTCATAGGCATTGCAATGACGCGAAGCCCGGTAAATGAATACGGATATACGAGTAAACACACTTTTAAGCGCATGTCCACATGGAAATTGCGGAACACACAGAACATCTCCAAGTATAAGATAGCCGAAATCAAATATCGTTCATCGCTGGGTTAACTGACGCGAGCATGAACAGTTCGACATGAACAGTCATGCTTTTAGCCCATTAAACTACTGCTTGAGGAGTCACTGTCACATGATTAAGTCGACTAGGAACGCATGTATTTTTTTTCTGCCCCGATGACTTCCTTTCATTGAGTGCCAGGGTTGACGGCAGTCAGCTCCAACCAACCTACACACGGCCCCGCTTCGGACATCTGTGCAACCTAGCGCAAACGCCCCGCGTGTATCCGTCAAGATTACCGCTGACACATGGTTTAAATGCTCTTCAAGGTGTTTTCTCGATACATGCATATATGCATGACGTCATACACTAACATATCTGCGCTGCAGACCTCCTTTCCCGCCCCTCCCCCCTCTTCCATTCTTCAAACTCTAATATAATGCACTCCAAATTCGGCTCCAGATATTGCTATTTGCCTGAAACCCTCTGCGCGCGATGTTATGTAACATGATATATTACGTAACATAAATACCTCGCTCTCCTGGGCAGGGTATTAGATGAGACACTGTCCGCACTGTTTGTTTGCTACCGTCACCAAATGATATAGCTAGCCCTTTGGTATTACACAGTCCCAATGATGATGACAAAATGTGCTTATTAAGGGATGGCTCGAAGGCCTATAATGGGGGATAGGAAGAGGAGGGGGGAGGCGTATTCAGAGCCGTCCTAGAAGCTGCGCGTCCTTATAAAGAAAGCTTTTACTTCCTCCGCCGTCACACTGTGTAGGGTAGACAACCGGACGCTTTCGCGTTAAACTTCCTAGCTTCCCTTATTCGTGCTGTCTCATAATGTGCAATAAGTGTCACGTGCCTTATTTTACAGCATAATGATTGTTAAGGGCGGTACAACACGAACAATGGTTACAGTAAGCAATGTTCAGGAATGGTGTGGAGATGATGAACAAGGGAAGACCGAATGGACACACACGACGGCAAATGACACCACGTCGCAGTTGGAAAGCCATTTATAATGAAACCGCACTGTAGGATTGCCCATTCTTTTCATGTAACAACGAAATACTCGTACATGTTGTAATGAACACTTGTTTCATAGATCTGCGTGAATCAACACATCGTCTTTTCAGATAGGCTTCCCACAGTAGCAATGCAAACAGACTGTCCACACTGTCAACGTCAATAATTCTCTTCCTCTTCCGTTCCTTTGCTCCTGGCGTAGAGCATAGCAGGCAAAAGGAGTTGACCTCAAGCCGACCTCTGTGACACTTGTTAAATAAATTTCAGCACCCTCGTACAACTGCTTCTGCATAATTCGAAAGAACCCTTACTATTTTTCTATGCATAGAGTAGGTTTTTGAGGGTGGCTGTGTTTAAATATTGCAGTAGTAGGAGGGACGTGTAATGTGTTGTCTCACTCGTAGTTATATCAACAGCGTCTTTAAGCATAAGGAGCCGATGTTGCGAGAACGGAGACGAGGTGTTGCCCTCTCTACAACGGCAGGACTCTCGAGAGTCGCTGCTATGCCAAGAATGCCGTATTTCGGAGGACATACCGAACGTATGTCGTGCTCGCATCCGTTACTCACGTCAGAGGCGGTTTCTTCTGGTTCGGATGAAATAATGCCCTCGGCTTGGGTGGTGCCCTCGGCTTGGGTGGTGCCCTCTCGCGAGATTTCACGTGACTGGAGCCGGATGATAGCGCTCCAGACGCAATGCCAAGCAAGCTGTTGTATTAAAGTGCACTGACATATATTCTACATCACTGTTGTCGCATAGAGCAGTGCCAGGAACTCTATCTCCCGTAGACGGCAACGCGTCCGTTGCTATACCTGCAAAATCCCGCGAAGGTATCTCCGAAAATGATCACCGAAGAATGCCACCTCCTGATCAACCCTTGTGTGTGCGTTAAGCGCGCCGAAGACACTAATGGGGCCCCCACCACAAGGCGACAATAAACGTTGCCATTATCATTCAGTAGGTGAGCGAGTGTGCGCCTGCTTGTGTGTTCATAGAGTGAGCGCCGCGTAATCGTTGTGTCGAGCATCATGTCCAAGCCTACGGCGATAGGCTAACACCTGTTGCTTTCATCAATGCCACTCTTTCCCTCTCTCTCCGTGTCCAGCGGCACTGATCGACGGAGGGAATTCGGCCCTCCACAGTCAAGATCGAGACTCTAAGCCGCACTCCCTAAAGGGTTGCAGAAAATAGCTCCTAGCTCCTCTCACAATCACTCTCTCTCTCTCTCCCGGGACAAGCGTTGTCGGTGCTGCTGACCCGGTCCTGCCACACTGCAGATAGCACAGGAAGCGCTAGGAGACAATTTTTTAGAGTGTACCCACGTGTCGCTGTCCAACGCTGCAGGCTCTGAATCACGCGTGACCGGCGTGCACGGCCCAGCGGTTCCAGCTGCGTGTCCGTCGCTGCTGCGATAAAATTTTACGCTTCGCACGCACCGCGTGCATGAACGTGGAACGCGTTCCTATATCCTGTCCTGGTAAAACGCTGCAGCGCTTCCGAAACCAATAAGGCTGCATATTGCGCGGCCGAACCCGCAGAGTTGTTCGCACTGCAAAACGAACGACGTCTTGTGATTGGCCAATACTTCGGCGTTGGCTATCGTGATTGGCAAACAAGATGAGTGCTGTACTATCACTTAGTCCATGTCATATGTTCAGAATAGTTTTTAATTTTGTACATCTATGTGCAAACGGCAGATCGCGTTGAACATGTATTTCTCGGCAGGAACCATTTAGAGGCAAGACAAACGATAGCCAATCCATCCAAGCTAATTATGTTTTTTTAATTCCTGCCTAGCAAGAATATGAGAATTAATCTTACAATTATAAATCGGTATTGGAATGTCACAAGCTGTTCTCATAATGCTTACAAACTTGTGAGTTCGGTGTCTGATCTGCTGGCTTAAGCAAGGCTGCACGCTATTCTGGGTCGCGTTGCTTGGACCGCGTAACCCGCGATATGCCAGCGCCCGAAAATAGACCCTGCACCGTGCTCGATGTATACGTTTTGCTGCTCGTCGCTACGACACGCGTTCGAATCGCGAAGGAACGTTAACCAAGATCGGTCGCGTTAACTTGCGTGCTGCACTAGTTATTTCCGAAAGAATGCACGGTACAATATTGCGCGCTTGCTGGTGGTACCTCGGGAGGCACGTACCACACTGTCTTTTGCTGTCGTTGTTTCTATTTCTCGTTCCCCAAGCGCGCGCGTCTGATTAATCCCGTCAAAGGCGCGCAAAAGAATCAGCGGCATATTTATATGCGCGTTCTGGCTTTTGCATACGCTGTATCGTATTATTGTTACAAATTATGTAAACATAAACTTCATTTACATGAACTTGACGTGAGCGGGTCGAGTCAGAAGATGAGCTGACCCAGCCATCTTGTCAGCCTTGATTGGCTGGCACGACTGCTACGGCCACTCTGATTAGCTCAAAAGGCCCCCATTACGAAATTCGACACCGTGGCAGAATTTGGCAATATCCAGGGGTGCTATAACGGAAAGCAATTCCAAACTGTTCCATCCCATTTCTGCAGTCAGGCCTCCACGATTGGCCAAAAATTTTTCGGGCCACCTCAACTGCACTTGTTTGTCGCGCGACGTCAGGAAAACCACGAAATCTCCTCATTTGATACGACGTGGGCACACTGATGGTGCATGAGTAGACTGAAGCAAAGGAAAATAATTATTTTCACCTCCACCAGATATGTTACGTAGGAAGACGCAGACGGAAAGCTATGTACAAGTGTGTTTACAAGGAAATACGCCTCACTTGGCCAAGAGGCAACAGCCCGCGCTAGCTTCTAATCGTCGTCGTCGTCGTCTTCACACTGCTCGCCTCTTCGTCATCGCAAATACTGTTCCGTAGCACTATTCTACGCCTTTTTAGCCATCCGCCCTCTGCAATTGGTCAAAAGTTATTGGGCTGCGTCCACTTCACCTGTCTGCCACGCAACGTCACAAGAGCCGTCAGAGTGACATGCACGCGATAAAGATGCATTAATGGGCCGAACAAAAGTGAATTTGTTTTTCAGAATAGCCGGAAACTGCCCGGTTGCGAAAGGAACAGAAAATGGCTGCCCGTGGATCGCTCTGGCACTGGCTACTCGGAGCTGCCGAGGACGGTGGATTTATTTGCGTATAACGATATATTTGGGTGGCAGTATTCCGTTGCCGAGCCCTTTCGGCAACTACACGACATTGCTCTGCCAAATTTTCTTCGCTGAGAATCCGTTTTAGCTGCATTTTTACCGTTTCGTTGCACGTCGCTTCGAATTTCTACCAGACGCCGAACAGCTAAGCAAGGAGAGGCGGGCCAGTCACAGACGCTGGCAGCACCCTCCTCTTCAGTTAATCAACATTCGCTGCTCTATCCCGCCCCCACTGAAACCCTCTCCACCTCTGCATGCTCCTCGCCTCTGGAGAGCCAATTAGAAAAAGAAAAGAAAGAAACCTGTCAAGTATGGCAATGCTATTCGCTTTGCAAGCAGACAAAAGTGGACTCCTATAAGCGAGGAGAGCGTTTCATGTGGCCCGTTCAAATAACGTTGTGAGTCACCGCTCGATTTTCACGGCGGCGGTTACGTAAATTTGACGTCATGAGATTGGAATAAAAACATATTGGACTACTTTTGCATTACAAGTCCCCAGAATAACACTCCTTTTGTCCATGCAAAAAAAAAAAAAAATCCGCTTTGTGTCTAGACATCACGATAACGCCTTAACGTATTCTGGACAAATATAACTCAGAACAGATTGAACTCGTTACCACATAAATGTTCGTCAATTAATTTATATGAATAGAGGTATGTTTCATTCGGCGTAGAGGTTTAGTGTAGTGTGCATGCGACATATATTGCCACTGTCCAGCGTCAACGAAGACGAGCGCAGCACGTCTTGCTTGTCTAACCTTGCATGGGGGGAAGACGCTTCTCAGCATGAAAACTTATCAACTAAAAACTTAAAAAAAATGCCGCTAAATGGGGATAGACGCGGTAATACACCTGGAGAAAGCTAAGTTATAAGGGAAAGGTAGGGAGGTGAACCAGGCTGAGCCCGGTAGGCTACCCTGCAATAGGGAAGTGGGAAAGGGGATTGAAAGAGGTGAGGTACCAAATTTCGAGGGTAATTGGAATTGGGAACGGATGCCAATAAGGTAAACAGGATGGCTTTAAGGTTATAAACATAAATGCGTGGAGCATAACCAACAAAGCCGATGCATTCGAAATTGTGGTCTTCGAACATGAACCTGACGCTATTGTCATGACGGAGACATGGTTATATAACAATATCAGAGATGCCGAAGTTGTGTCCATTGGTTACAAAGCATTTAGAAGGGATCAAGGAGGAAGAGGTGGTGGTGTAGCCATATTAGTTAAGCAAAGCGTATTGTGTACTACCCTCCAACAATCGGATAGTATCGAAGCTGTATGGATTAAGACTAAGCTTGCCGATCGAACAGTATACATTGGAGGTTAATGTGGGGCCCCAAATACTTGTAAATACTTGTAAATACTTGTATTTATGGAAATAAATTTTAGAGAGGGAGACAATATCATTCTCCTGGGTCACTTTATCTTGCCGGGAATGAACTGGAGCTCATACTCATCCGGGGAGGTGGGCGTGGCTAGTTGTGAACAGCTTTTAGACTTTGCGTTCTCTTACGATTTAGACCAAATTGTAGGAGAACACACCAAGCTATGTGATACAACTTCATCCGTTTTGGACCTTATTTTAGTGTCGCATGGATTGGTAGGGCTTTTGACAGACTGCCATGTAGAAGACGGAATATCGGACCATAATATGTCAATAGCCACTTTCAGTATGTCTCCATCCCCCTCACTGGGTGACCAAAAGGAAAGAGTTTGGAATTTTCAACCCACAGATGATGTGAATGTCTTCTGAATGTCTTGATGTGACTATCTTCAAAGCTCATTTGATAAATTGAGCAACTTGTATTAATCAGACGGGAGTACTGATGATTTATGAAACTTCTTTTACGATGTAGTAACTCATTGCATGGATCACTTTATTCCCAAGAAAAATAAGAAGTGCGGGAAGACAAATCCTTGGATGAATCGAAAACTTATTCAGGCAAAACCGAAAATTAAAAGCAAACGGAAAGCATGTTCTAAAAATAGCAATAAAGATGACAAAACATCAATTAGAAATATGAGGCATGAATTGAAGCGGCTAATCAAGGAGTCGAAAGACCGATTTTACAAAGTAACAATGAAGAAGTTCCTCTCAGAAGCACCGGCTAAGTTTTGGCGTTATGTAAATCCGCCGACTAAGCAGTGTTGTTATAATGCTGAAATTAATGATGCTGAAAGGGCTGATCAATCTAATCTTGTCGTCAGTTTTTACGAAGGATGATGGTGGAGTGGCTAGCGTTTGCGAATTCTCTCCCCGCCCTGCCATTTCGAATGTTGAGATAACTGAGGAAGGGGTTTAAAGCTCTTGCTCAATATAAACACTAAAAAGATCCCTGGACCAGAGAATGTTCCTGATGAATTCTTAGTGAGGTATGCTGAGTGGTCGTCTAAGTTCCTTACAAAAATGTTTAATTCCTCAGTAATGAATGGTTCTTTGCCTATGGAAACTAGCGAGAATAGTACTAGTTGATAAAACCGGGAAGACTTCAGACATTAACAATTACCGACCAATTTTTCTCACAAGTACATGCTCTAAACTCCTGAAATACATCATAGCCGAACACTTGTCACAATATGTTGAAATGCATAACTTGTTGTCTCCTGTGCAACATGGGTTCCGTAAAGGACTATCTGCGATCACACAATTAGTTGAACTGGTTCATGACGCTTCACAAACGATAAGTTCCCGCGCACAGATGAACCTCATTTATTTGGATTTTGCGAAAGCGTTCGATAAAGTTTCCCATTCCAAACTTTTGCTCAAAATTAAAACAGTGTTTAAGAATCCTAACCTCACAAAGTACCTCGTACTTACAGTGCCGTCAGCAGTACGTTCAAATAAACGCGCATAAGCCCACTCTACAACCGTTGTGATCTGGAGTACATCAGGGGAGTGCCCTAGGACCTCTTTTATTTCTTATTTTTATTAATCACCTCCCAAACCTCATTTCTGTTCCAATAAGACTATTCGCTGGCGACTGTGTTGTTTAAAATAGCATAGAATCTTCCAGTGACCAAATTAAACTGCAATGCAACTTTGAAAACATTAGGAAATGGTGTCATGACTGGCAAATGGTTATAAATCAAACTAAATCAGTAAGTATGTCTATTACAAGAAAAAACGTTTCTGCAATTTTCTTATAGTATACATGGCAACAAGCTTAAAAGGGTGGAGGAGCTAAAATATTCGGGATTATTATTTAGAAGCGACTTAAGCTGGAATAGACATGTAGAGGAAATAAGTAAAAAGGCGAATAATGCGCTTTGGAATTTAAGGCGAAAATTACACAGAGCAACCACTGAAGTTAAATACTTGGCCTATAGAACACTGGTCAGACCTATTGAGTGCGCAAAAATTATCTGGGATCCTTACACAGGGGTAAACTGAAAGAAACTGGAAAGGATTCAGAGGTTAGCTTCTCGATTCATCTTCAACAAATATGGTCGTCTTCACGATCCTTCAAAACTATGTCAGCTTGCAAATATTTCCAATTTAGAATTAAGGATTAAGTATGATAGGTTGAAATTCCTGTTCATTATTCATAATTAAATAAAAATTATTAAGACGAACCACTTTGAAATTTCTGCTAATTAAAGTTTTAGACACCGCCACAGCATGTATATTTCCCGTCCAGTGACCCGTAATGGTACACTTAAATATAGCTTCTTTCCTATAACGATAAAAGACTGGAACATGCTTCCCAATTTCGCAGTTCAGTCTGCTTCTTTTAATAATTTTCTCGGTAATTTACATGCTGTAAATTATTCCGAGAGCGCGGTGCGCTAATCATCTGAAATTTTATTATGATTTTGTTATTATCTGTGTATGTTGTTCTTATTTTTACATGCCTCAAGGGACATTGACTGGTTTTTCTGCTTTGCTTATGTCAATGTATATGCACCGCAATTTTTTTTGTGCGTTGTATTCAGATGTTTGTCATATGTATTGCGCGCTCTGCCTAAACCAGAT
Organism: Dermacentor andersoni; assembly: GCF_023375885.2. NCBI lineage: Eukaryota > Metazoa > Arthropoda > Arachnida > Ixodida > Ixodidae > Dermacentor > Dermacentor andersoni. The sequence continues at coordinate 19,189,289 of NC_092817.1, forward strand.
GTGTTGGCATTGCTTGCTTTATTTTATTACTTTCCACTCCTGTAATGACCCTATAGTGCTGACAGTATCAATAAAGAAAGAAAGAACTACGAGGTGAAAGAAAAAAAGAAAAAAAAATGTTTATGGTATTTATTTTCTAGGACACAGAGACAAGCGGGAATGTCCGTAACGCCTAGGGTTACACAGGCGAAGGCGACTGAGGTCAGAAACGTGTGGGGCGTTACTCGGAACAAGCTCAGATGTCGGTCTCCTCAACATGTTGACAAACCGCCATAATATTCTTGTCGCAGTCTAACGCCTTTCTTCGTTTGGCTTGCATTCGAGGAAAAGTTTTAAATCGACGCTGCCTTTGCTTCTTCCTCCCACTTTGCGGCTGCTGGCTGCATCTGTCGTGCCGATTATCCAACAATTTTAGCCACTGGCTATGTGCCACTTGGCACGTGGCAGTGGGTATGCGGACCTTCTTGGGCAATTCCTCTGACTGGGTGTGTGGAACAGACAAGCGGAATAAGAGGCAAGAAGTAAAGATGCCGGCAACAAAGAACTGAAGAAGCCGGCTGGCTACCAAGAAGTGAACAATAAGTCGGCAACAGAAGCAGCCCAAGTGTGGTGAAAAAACGTTAATTGAACAAAATGGGACCAAAACGTATAATGAGGGAGGATGTTGATGTTGATTATGAGTTCTTTTCAACATTGACCGTTGTGCTACACATAAAGAAGTAGAAGGGAAGTGAATGGGGGGGGGGGGGGGGGGGGGGGGTTCAGTAAGCATCAAAAAACGGGAAGCAGGGACTTATTATGTTTTCATTGCGAACCATAGCCAATCCCTCCTCGCGCGTGCTTGCCATATGTTGAAGGCCACAACAACAACTAAAACAACAACATCAAAGAATGCTTCGCTTATCACCAATTCGCACGTATACGTGTATAGGATAGACCGATTTCTTTTTGTTTTCTGCGCGTCCCAATTGCGGGGTTCAGCCTAGAATCGAGGCCTGCCTGGATTAAAGTTAATATGTTATTTCCAGTGTTTATGCGACTAGAATCAGTCGTCGTGTTCAAAACTCCATCGGGACAGTTCCGTGGTTTCTTGCGAGGTGAGGCGCAAGATTACTTGTATGGCTCGCAGAGCCGTTGTGTGCACGTCAGATGCAGAGGAGACGCAACGAGTGGGGAGAGAGAGACAAATACACAACATTGCGAAACCGTTGCTTGGTTTACCGCTCAAGGAAGAGTCTTTTTTTTTTTTAGATCTTCTAGCGTCTGTATATTTTAGCTTTGCAAATCGGCGATCTCATGCACTTTGCATTTAGTTGCTTATAGAAAGAGAAACAAAAAGAAAATAAAGTCGCGATAAACAGCCATGGCGCTGCGTAATCAGCGTGCTTGAATGACGGCGTAGAGCAACAGAACAGCTCTTTGCTACGACCTTATTTTCAAGGCAGTAAAGAAAACATTTCGCAAAATAAGTCTATTATCGTCAGGTACTGAACAGCCCATACGGTGCCGTGCGAGGCGTATTTCTATATGTTGCCTGAAAAATAGGTTGTTGCTTTTTGGTGCCGCGTTTCAAGTCTAGAGTACGAAAAAAAAAACCAGAAAGAAGTAATTTTGTTCGAGCATCGGCTGCTGGACAAGGTATAAGCGCCCACGCAGGTTGATCTGGTAGAGACATTTTGAATGCTCCCGTACCTCGCTTCTTTTACGAGGCGGAAGCATCACAGACGCCTTAGAGAGGTTTGTTAGAGGACGTCGATGGGCACAGCAAGCGAGATTCAATGGAAAAATTCGTAGTTCGAAAGATCCAACTTCACAGTTGGCTGGCCTGTACAACAGTAAAGGAGGGAAAACTGTATCACAGCGCTCTTGGTCTTGCTGCAAGTGAGCGCGAAGGAGCGTGTTACTCAAACAAAACAAAACAAAATCAAATAAATGAAAACAAAGTAAAGAAGGGAAAATGGAAGAGAGAGACGCACGAGATGCTGGGTCGAAGTAGCGTACATTCTCCTTGCACGAAGCTGCTCGTACTATTTTCTGGCGCGAGCTTGCTTTATAGGACACAGTGTGCAGGTTTCCCCTAACTTACTCAACGCCATAGCTCATTGGGTAAAGAGAAACCGGTCAGGAAGGGCAGTGCAATTAAACATGTATGTGGTTGCAGTCGCCGTATACAGTAGATAGATAGATAGATAGATAGATAGATAGATAGATAGATAGATAGATAGATAGATAGATAGATAGATAGATAGATAGATAGATAGATAGATAGATAGATAGATAGATAGATAGATAGATAGATAGATAGATAGATAGATAGATAGATAGATAGATAGATAGATAGATAGATAGATAGATAGATAGATAGATAGATAGATAGATAGATAGATAGATAGATAGATAGATAGATAGATAGATAGATAGATAGATAGATAGATAGATAGATAGATAGATAGATAGATAGATAGATAGATAGATAGATAGATAGATAGATAGATAGATAGATAGATAGATAGATAGATAGATAGATAGATAGATAGATAGATAGATAGATAGATAGATAGATAGATAGATAGATAGATAGATAGATAGATAGATAGATAGATAGATAGATAGATAGATAGATAGATAGATAGATAGATAGATAGATAGATAGATAGATAGATAGATAGATAGATAGATAGATAGATAGATAGATATAGATATAGATATAGATATAGATATAGATATAGATATAGATATAGATATATATAGATAGATAGATAGATATGGATAGATAGATATGGATGGATGGATATGGATGGATGGATGGATGGATGGATGGATGGATGGATGGATGGATGGATGGATGGATGGATGGATAGACGGACGGACGGACGGACGGACGGGGAGGGCACCTTTTTCATTTCGGCTTTAATATTGCTCATTTCTACTTTAATATTGTTTTAATGGTTGCTCCAAGTGAGTTCTGGTACTTTTTACCTTAAAGCACCGAAAGAGTCGCGGCTGTTTAAACCACTCTTTCAAGTGATTCAACCAGTTCGAAAGCGCTGTGAGCGCTTCACTACACTTTAGCGTGGTGGAGAGGATACGCTAGCGCGACGCCTAGCGTGCCTGCATTACCGTATTGCTGTTTGCCCATTCGCTTTTATGAGGGCAAAGAACTGATGGTCCGGGAAAAACAGCTGCTGGTGTCGACATTAAGAAGACGCCCTGGTGCACTTGTTGGCATGGTAAGGCAGGTGTTGATGACCGCTGCGTGATGATTTCAGAGATCGCAGTAATGATGCCAGGCCATCTTGAATAACGATGATGCAGATGATGATTACAAGGGACAATGCAGGAAAGGTGCCCTGCAGAGAGCGGCTCGATTAGTGACACCACCGAACCTTTACTAGTGAGAAGGCGTCACGACGTCGTGCACGAACACAGCCATGAAGTTTTGTAGATGAACTCCCGGACATGACATAAAGGGCGCTTGCACCAAGATTGCTTAGATGTGGGCAATATTGTGCAATATCGTTTTCGTCCATGCGGGAGAGGAAGAGGATTGGTATCCTGACATTTCTCCGTAAAAGCGAGCCATCGTCCCTCGTTATGTTCTGAACGTTCCGCAATCGCAAGCGGGCTATCGTGCCAGTGTAGGAAAGGAAGTCTTCGCGCAACAGCGAAAACTTGTACGATTTGCACGATTCCTTCCTGCCGCGGATACCCACAGTGAACTGTTCAGTGCAGCGGGACATTGCGTTTCGCAGCTCTTCCCTACGAAATTCCTCTTATTGCGTCGCGTCCGCCTTACTAATGTCGTATATGCCAGCAGATGCGCCAACTCGGATGTTTTGTCCCTTCGTTATATCCAATAGCGATAAAGCAATGTTGTAAAAAATAAATATACGGGTTTAGGCATCTCGGCAGCTTTCTTCCTGCAAGAAAAAAAAAAAGAAACGAAATCAAACCGCCAACAACAATCGCAATCTAAAGCCACCATGACTTTGCGCAAGGCGACGTCTGTCAGAGGGTGGAGCGCAAGCTCTGCAACCATTGTCGCCGCACAATCGTTTCGCGAGCATTACCGCCAAGGCAAAAATGCGTCTCCAGCCGCTTTCATTTTCCACCGAACAAAAAGCTCAAGAGTTTGCCCAAACGAATATCGTGCCTGCATGGTATACTGTACATACCCGCTTGCAGCGCAAATCAAATCAAACCAAGGGCGAAATACGGGGAATAAATGTCAGATGTCGTGAGGCATTGAACTGCAGTATCACGGAGGGGAGTGGTTGGGTTGGGCAGAAGGAGAGTTGCCTATCTCTACCTTTGCAAAAGAGAGAGAGAAAGAGAGAGAAAAAGCACGTTTGCTTATAACAGCACTTCAGACAAGTCATCGATGCGTAAAATGAGTGTTCCGCCTCCTCAAATCGCACCGGCTGCCCTCAGCTCACACCTCCGAGTGCGCTCCGCTCTGTTTGTCTTTTTTTATTTCTTATTTTATTTTTTTTTCTATCTACGCGCCAAAGACTTCGAGGCCATTCCATTTGCCCTTTCTGTCCTTTATTCTCGTTCCATCGCCATCGCTAATCGGACCGCCGTGGCTGCCTGCGCAACGTTCTGGGCGGCCTCTTTATTCCCACTCCTCCCCTCGCGTCGCACTCATGGTAGAGACAAATTGGCGCGTGTGAATGCGACTTGTTTTCATTGAACGTATCTCTCCCTTACTTCGTCCAGCTCTCTTTTTCAGCCAGGTTTCTTTCTTACTTTATTTATTTTATTTCTCTCAGGCTCAAACCTTCTACTCATCCTTATGAAGAGTCAGTTACGTAGAAGGCGATCGGTAATGCACAATAGATGACACCCGCTCTCGAAATGAATGCACCGTGAGGTCCCCCCCCCGCCCCCCAGTACAAAAAAATAAAAAAATAAGAAGATGTGGTGAAATAGAAGAAAGACTGGGCTGAAAGTGATAAAGCAAGCGTATCGGCGACCGCGTATGTATGCATAGGCGCAGCCGTGGGTGCCCGTACCGCGAAAGAGAAAGTAAAAAAAGAAGAAATAAATGAAAAGAAAAGAAAAATAACCGCAATAGAAACGTCGCGGGACGCAAGAGTGTAATTCGTGGATAACAAGCAGGACGATTGCGATCCATCTTCGTGAAATACGCCTCGCTGGCTTCACGACCGATCCCCGCCTGCTTCACCTTTTTTTTTTCTTGCTCCCCCCCCTCTTATTCGACTTTCCCTTGCCTTCCTAGCATTTCCCCCGAAATGCTCCCCATCTTCACTCAGCAGCTCGGACGCACCGTGCGCTCACAGAACGCTCGGTGAATCCAGAAGCCCGCCGTTTCTTTCTTTCTCGTGTTTCCTTGTGGTCGGCTTTCTTCATTGTCGCACACACACTCCATGTGCATTCCAGCGCATATGTGCATGCAATACCGTGGCTCCGAGATCGCAACGGCGACAATATTCCGGCCTGTTGCTCTTTTCGGTTCCTCTTTTCTGCGCAGTGTGAGGTATGCAGAAAACGGCGAAGAATAGTGAAGGGGAGGAGCAGGCCAAAGAAGAAACACAAGAAAGGGAGGAGGATAGCAGGTAGGTTGTAGCATTCGGAATGGCGTCCCCGCAATTCCCGGCTTATCAGACATGATTACGTAGGAGTCGATCGAGGCTTTACGTAAGGTGGCCTGTTCCCTTATTAGTCGTCTATAGAAGCAGCGGCGATGGCACAAGGAATGCGTAAAATCAAGGCACGTGCTGCATGTTGGCGCCGCAGAATCGCATAAATGAAAACCCTTATTGCAGTTCCAGTGAAAGCCACTTCGCATTACTCCAAAACAATGTAAGAAAGCACGCCCTAAAATTACGTCAGCGGTAAATACATATATTCAGGTGCCCTTTTGAGGCAGTATTTCGACCTATTCACAAGGCACGTGGAGTGGCCTACGTACCAACGTCATTGCAGGCAGAGCTCCGATTTCAAGCTTCTGTTCAAATTACACATTTTCCTGTATTTCTCGCTTCTTGGCTTTTAAATAATGCGGAGATTCGTCATTACACCGTGAGCTAAGGTATCTGCCTCATCTTTTTTTTTTTCTACCTAACGTTGGGCTGCTTAGCGATTCTCTTAACGAATAACACGTAAAGGTAGACGCGCAGCATGCAGTGTACTTGTAAAGGAGAGGCAAAAAGGGACAGCAACCTTTGCAAAAACATTTTGGATCGTGCAACTCGTCATTTTTTTTCAAATAGATGCTTGGCATTTTCTTATTTATTTATTTTTTTTTTTCTTAGGAAGCCTGCCTCTATTTTTCTCCATAGTGCTTCGTCAAAATTCACAGAGCCTCCCCTGCCGCCCTGTGCATTCACCTCCTGATCTCATCAGTCGGGAACCTTCACCCGCATGAGGCAAAGTCTGTGTTCAAGTTACACATATTCCTGTATTTCTGGCTTCTTTGCTTTTAAATAGCCGAGATCCGTCGCTACATCAAAAGCTAAGGTTTCTGCCTCATCTTTTTTTTTTCTACCTAACGTTCGGCTGCTCAGCGATTCTCCTAAAGAATAACACGTAAAGGTAGACGCACATCACGCAGTCTACTTGTAAAGAAGGGGCAAAAGGGCACAGCAACCTTTGTAAAAACATTTTGGACCGTGCAACTCGCCATTTATTCAAATACATGCTTGGCAGTTTCTTCTTGTTCTTGTTCTTCTTCTTCTTCTTCTTCTTCTTCTTCTTCTTCTTCTTATTATTATTATTATTATTATTATTATTATTATTATTATTAAGCTTTTGCTTAGGGAGCCTGCCTCTATTTCTCTCCATAGTGCTTCGTCGAAATTCACAAAGCCGTCTGCCGCCCTGCGCATTCGTCTCCTGATCTAATCACTCGGTAACCTTCAACCGCATGGGGCTGTGACTCCACGGCAGCCCTAGAATGCGTTCTAGCTTCAATATGCTCTAGATGTCATGACCGAGTTGTTTAAAAAACCAGACAAGCTCACCATTTCCTTATTGAAAAGGACAGTGAAGTAATCTTTCAGCGCATTCTAGGTCACCGCGGCGTCATCGATAACGGCCATGCGGGAGAAATCGCCCTTTCTGCTAATGACGGTGGGCGGTGGTATTTCCATACCACTCTCAAGAACAAACACTTCAAGTAGTCTACGCTGACTAACTCAGGAGCTTGGTCTACCGCAGTTACGATCAAATAAATTCACAAAACTGCGTTTGCAATCCTCGATTGGTTATTGCAGCTTCGTCTGCCGTCAAGCCTGTTGTCAACGTTCTCACATCGCAAAGGACGAAGACGTGATGGAACAGGATAGCTACATACAACAGGCAGGGGCCGAACTTCAAGTTAGCGTTTAATTCGAAACGCCGGCTATTTTGTGATACAATACACAAATCAGCACACCAAAGGATTGCACGATCCAATCACATTCACGAGACAGCTAGATGAACCTTGCGACTCGATAAGATCAAGTTCCTTCGGGCATCTCCTGTGCCGCACTTGCCATGGAGTGTGAGCGCGGGGTTAACTGCTTCGCGTTCGCATGTCGGACAGCCCTGTTGGAGAAATATGTGAACGATATCGAACCACCAAACATACCTAATCTGTAACTGTTTCCAGTTCTGCGAACAGAGACGAGCATTCTTTTCTGCGCTTGGTATCACAGGCAGTCGTCTGCTCTTTGAGTGCAGAGAGGCTCCCGGCTCATTTAACTGCGTAAGTTAGCAAATAAGAGCATGCATCAAGAAAAACCTTTTATGCTAGAATTGTTCGTAAAATAAAATTTAAGATAATTCTAACGCTGGAGTTATTATTAGCGAAGGCAGCCGGCTAATGACAAAAATCAATTATTATTACGTGAAAATATGTGAATTCTGTTCGTGTTAACCTCCATACATATTCCTTTACTGATATTTCTCTGTGTGACCTTTACTCTCCACCAAAGCTACACTCGGGGCGTCAAAATATGAGTTTTAGGTCTGGCTTTCGGAATAATGTTCAGTTTTTTCATCAAATCCGCGTCTGTCTTGCTGTAATTTGCCTATTCACGGCCGAGTGTTGGTTTTCACCACAGGCACTACAGGTAACTAGACCACTTCAAGCATTCGGTACGTCAACGCGTCTGTAGTAATTGTAACTCAGTCAAACGAAGATGAGACATCTCACTCAGAGTTTTTGTAGAAGTGAAACTGAAGAGGAGAGGAATGATTGTCGGTTTTCTAAAATCGCCTTGGCGTTCCCTGGGCATACTGAAAAAGAAAAAGAGAAAGAAAGAAAGAAAGTAAAAGAGGGCGTTGAGAGGGAGCAAGAGAGAAGATCAAACAGGGCACGAAAAAGTGGTGGCGAGGGGCTTCACCCTAGGGCCCACGATTTTTAAAGTGAGACGGCATAGAAAAAGGAAATGGTTCATTAGATAAACGATGGGGAAGGCGGGTCTCGTGAGAACGCCCTTCTCTTTCTTCCCCGGCAGGACAAGGTGTGAAGAGAAACGGCCGCCTAGAGGGCGTCGCAGTCGGTCGGGGTGCGTGGCGCGCTCTGGCGGCTTTCTTTTTCAAAGCGACGCACGTGCACGCGCCACCGAACTCGGCCGCCGTTCGGGGCGCACAGAAATTTGTCACCTACGGTGCCGCCCGGTCGTTAATCATCGGCGAACGGTCCTTGACGAGAGAGCAAACGAATTGTGCACCGCGGTTGTAAAAATGCTCTCTCAACCACCCCGACACCCTCCCCTCTCCAGCTATAGCTCTGACTCTGACCTTCTCCCTCTTGCTCGATCCCCTCCGCCATCTTCTTCCTTTTCTTTTTTTTTCTTTCCATATTGCCCTCCGAGAGCTTGCTGGTCCCAATTCGTCGTTCTCGCCATTTCGCCGCGTCAGCGCGTCCTCTCTGCATCCAATGCCTTTCGTTTCGACAGTGATTGCCCACTCAGGTCAGGTTTGCAGCAGCTTTACGACGATCGTTTTAAAACACACTTGGAGAAAATCATCAACCAGTATACCCGTTTTCCACTCTCGTGTAATTCAATGCGCGACAGGAATTAACATTTGCGTATAAGCGTGATTTAAGGATGTTTTTTGTTGTTGTTGTTGTTATTATTACACCAAAGGGTATGGATTTCACTCCTGTTAGCGTCCGTAAACTAGTTATAGTGCGGAGAAATTTCCGGCAGCACGATGTCGATGTCCCGCTTCGATGTCTATGATTAAATCGGGGAGGAATAACGCAGTGCGCATGTGTCAATGACCCCGCTCTACAGGGTTGCTCTGCGCTGTCCCAGCTAGAGCTCGCCTAAATTTCATTTAAACCCGCGCAACGTCCAAAACACTCAACCACGAAGCTAAGCCTAGACCGGTTCGTTCACTTTCGTATAAAGCCTCGTCTTATACAACACGCAGACGCAAACAAAACGAGAAAGAAGAGAGAGAGAGAGAGAGAGAAGAAAAACAATATATGCGCGGCGCACACGATTTACAATTGCGACGTACGCCCTGGTGTCTGGACGGCGCAGCACACCACCTGGGTGGGCGAAACAATTCATTGGGCAACGGCCACGGGAGAGAACACGTGGGGAAGCCTTGGCGTGTCGAATCGGATTGTGCGACGCCGCTTTTTACACCGCCGCCTCCTCCATCCAATGCGGCTCTTTCGTCTGGAGCATTGGTCTCGCAGTTTTCCTTTCTTTAGAAGAGTTTCGGCTACCGCTTACATGATATATATATATATATATATATTATATTATTGTGTGTGTATGTGTGTGTGTTTATTGTATGCTTTTATCTTCGCAGTGCGAGTACACTCACACACATGTCAGCCGCAGTTTACTAATAAAACCACTTGACATCACATAAGCTAACGAAGCTATTTTAGTCATGCTGAGGGCTAATTCTGTTCCATAGGTAAGCTATGGCCTTAGTGAAACATTTCTCGCTTACAGAGCGCGTTCAGGTTGGCGTAGCACGCTTACATTTTGGTCCTCCAACAATATAAAAACAAACAAGCGCGATATTACGATATTTCTTTGCCTTCTATAGTTTCGTAAAAAGTAAATTCCATATTGCGTTATTGAGATCTTTGAAAGAATCATTTCTGCTGTCTCTTGAACCTAAATGCGAAGAGCATCATGGATCATGTACTAGTTCCTTTCTACAAGTTGCTATAATTTGAAATTAATTCTTAACGCTCCGAGGACGTGATATTCTGGTGCTGGGAGCAACTGGTGAGTTCAATTGCAGGCCGCGACGGCAGATAGTTGCGGGGAACACAGGTTACCATGCTCTGCGACTTGAATACACATAGGCGAAACCTCTGCGGTCATAACTTACTCGCTATGCCTCTGCTATACGGTGTCTATCATAGAATGAATGAATGAATGAATGAATGAATGAATGAATGAATGAATGAATGAATGAATGAATGAATGAATGAATGAATGAATGAATGAATGGTTATCGTACGTAGGAAGCACAAAAATTGTGAAACAAGTTCTTATGAAAGAACCACAACAATCCACGGATGTAAGTAAATTCTCTCCTACACGAGGGTATATGATCAAGAAAAATATTTGCGTAAGAATATTTATTACACATCGTTCCGCAAAAAAACAAGTTAGCTTTCGAAAGATCCGTGGAACTATGTCGATACCATTTGCCATGACGAAAAATTTTGGCGTAATTTAACCACTCGAGATTGCAAAAAAAAAAAAAGCATGAAAGCATTGCTCTTGATTTTATGAGCGAGCTCTAACGTGAAGCAGCGTAAATAGAGGGCTTAAGTATTAATAATTGTGGACCAGTACGTGTTGCGAAATAACCTGCAGCATGTGTGCCACTTCCTACGAACTGTAGGTCACTGGGCTGTTTACGCCCACAGACTCAAAGTATTGTGCAACAAAGTTTATATATAAGTACCTTGACTCGAAGACAGATTAGAGCGTATTTTTGTAAACGTATTTTTTGAAATGTGATCTTTGTAAATAATGTAAATGTGACCCATTGTATTTGTGTATCCTAATAGATCATTGTTTCCATATGTTGACTTACTGCTGCCATGTGAGGGCCTTCAGTCACATTCAAGCTGTATGTCGCAGGTTTTCGCCTGGAGGACTCCCAACAAGTTTTGTTGGAAATAAAACATTTGATTTGATTTGGTTTGATATGTCTATCGCCGCACTCAGAGACCAATTTCGAAAACCGTGGTCTAGGCTACCTATGTGGAATAACTCGTGGTTATTAGAGGTAATTATTGCGCGATTAATTGACGCAATCTCAGATAGCAATATTTCTTAAGGCTACGATCGATCTAAAACGCTTGAGAACCTAAAAAAAAACGAATTTTTCTCTTTTTTTAAAGCTGCAAGTGTACCTAACTTTCATTCTGCTAATTAGATGGTATATAAAAGCATATATGTGACAAGTTGCCAATAAAACAAAATGATATGGCATCATTATTCGTTATGTTTTTCAGTAAGCAGGAGAGGAGGTGAGCGAAAAGAGAAGGAAAGGCAGGGAGGTCAGCGAGAGGGTAGACCGGCTGGCTGCCTTGTGCACGCGGGCAAGGCCGGTTTGGAGAGCGCGTCTTGCGCCAAACGCGAGGCGCGTGCTCCAGACCGGTTGTGGCTCGGGTAAGGTAAAATAAATGGAAGGTTCCAGTTGAGACGATTTAAAATAAGACAGAAATTAAGAGGAAAGAAAATCTGCGCATAATTGTGATGAAATGCGCGACTGCTCTCAAAAGCTGTCACTTCGTCCACATGTGCTCAAGAAGCGCGACAACACATTCAACACCTTCTATGCAGAGGATGGTATGAACCACGTGGTCTGGAACACTAACATTCTGTCTTCCAACACAAAGGCGCGATTCACCAGTGTGCCGAATCCCGAGGCCTGGCGTAACATTCGTAAATGTTCATTCATCCCTCATCTGAATGGCCGTCGGTCCATGCTTGCGAGAACTGCGCGTCACCTTTTCAGAGCACTTTCGCTACAGTGTGGCTAGAAAAAGAAAGCTGTCGCGAAGCAGCCAAACTGATGTTATGAAGGGCGAGATAACTATTCTCACTCTCACAATACGACACTGCGACACTATACATGCCTTTTCTGCATTCGCTGCGATGTAGATAACATGCTGTTGCGATATGTTAACCGTGGAACATACCACGGGTTGTTTTAGTTTTTGTTTATGTGCAACATATTTCGAAGTAATCGCCTTCGGCGTGCGGCTCACTGTAACTTAGGCTGGTTTAATAAAATAGGCAGACGTTATTGGCTTGACACAAGACGACGCGCAGTTAACTAATAACAAGCTTATGTATATAAATTGTAAATAATTAATTTAATGTACATGTCGCAATTGCGGAGTTGAATCCGCACAGTGCTTATGCCTTTTCACTAGGAGTACCCCACTCCCTCACCATCTGCGGACTAGCTTCCGGTTTGAGATAATTGTGGCCAATATTGCGCTTGTGAACACGTCATGATAACCATCTGTTCGAGATATGCGCTCCCGCAGCGACAGACAGTTTTATTATGTGATTAAATCGTGTAAACGCCGGTGGCTATTAGATACTAGCTGGATACGTGATTGTTGAAATTGGCATACTCGCGCAATGTTACTAAAATCTGTGGGATTTGAACTTCTTCGCAGTTAAGATCAAAAGATGGCACAATATCTCTCCATATGCTTTCGCGAACGCATGCGTGCAAGCGTGTGTGAGTGCTCGCTCGCTGAGTCGTCAGCTACAGCAAGTAGGTATCCACATACTTGGGTGTTTCAGCGAACACTTTCGAAATTTTAGAGGTTGCTTGTGGCACATAGCACAATTCAAGTTGATGAGCTGGTCTATACTCGAAGAAGCGGACATTACTTGCACATGAAGTTGAAATGCATAATATACTAATTTACAAAATATATATAATTGTTTTTAATTAATTACCTTTTGGCTCATATTGCAATTTACAAATTTTATCCGTGCAGTTGTCAAGACGGATCAACTCGGAACGAATCCTCAGGACGACAACAGTTTCGAGATATTAATTCCCGAACTTTGCGGACAAATGCATTGGCGTTCCAGTTACTTTCTTAACAAAGCGTCGATTTATGCACACACGTAACTGGCACATGTAACTGACACAGGTAACAGTGGCACATACCCAGTGACCCGAGTTGTTGCATACTCGGCAAAACAGCATCAGCCAGTATAGCCAATAGCCAGCACGCTCAAGGCTGGGGGAGAGGCAAAAAGAAAAATCGCTTTAGAGGGCTCGAATTTTTACGTGACGCAGAAAAAGCATACAGCGACGGAGGCGTCTACACCACTCACCACAAAAGGTTCCCTGGCCTGAACATGTCGCCCTGCAAGCGCGCGAGCAAATAGTTTCCTTCCGTCGAGGCACCTCGCTGTCGAAACTACGCCCAGCGGCGCTCACATCCTGGCAGTTTGTTTTACCAAATCCGTTCTGCCGAAATTCATAAGGCACGTAGGTGAAGATTCATGAAAGAAAACATTCGGCGCTTGGCCCTTTTTGCATATCCGTGCTATATAGGTGCTCCGAGGTCGATGGCCGATTTTTATTTCATGAAAATTTGCTTACACGGCAGCTGGCAAGCTGCATAGGTGCCATTTGTACCGTATCATGGATTGCGATAACCCCTTCATGACGCACGTCGTCTATGTAGGTAACTTGCCTGACCGTTCGAGCACGTGTTTGTACTGCAATTGCGCTGCCATTTCTCCATCCGTGGCAGTTGCAGCGACTGCTGTTCTTGATGGTAATGATTATGACTATGCTGATGATGATTACGGTGATCATCAGCTACGAAAAGTACCACTTCGGGTGATAGACAAAAAATCAGGCCGCATAGGGAAACAAGGAATCGACAAGTAATAAAAAGAAGAAAATGACGCCAGTAAAGGAACAATCGTGAAGTCAGACAACTCGGTCTACTCTCAGAGTTGTTAAAAGAAGAAAAAAAGGCAACCGCTTCACTAAATCATTCGTTCGTAACGCCCACGTACTCCACATCTCAAACCTTCTATCTTTTTTTTTTCATCGGTATTGCGATTCGAGGGTTTCTCCTGTCGCAATTGCTGCATCTTTTGATGCAAAAGAGATTTAAATAGGAATCTTACCTGCACTGATCTGAGATTGCTGAGGGAAGCATAGCAGGCGGTAATTTATGCACTATTCAGATATAATTGAGCAAATGCCGGAGTCCCGCTACTGACGCAACGGATAAACTTAGACAGTGTCAATGAAAATTGGCATGGGTGCTTTTAATATGTGCTTCTCCTGTCTTTTCCCATATAAGTGCCGGCTTCTTAAGAAAAAAAAAAGCGAGGGCAGGGGACAGGACGCTGACTCTTCTCTTCAGACAACGAAGCACTGAAGGAAAAAAAAAAACGCAATGTCAGCTCTTTTCAAACTTCGCGCTGTCCAAACAGTGCAATTGAATTACACTGTCTGAAGGAGAACATTTTTTTCGACCTTGCTTGCCCTGCTTCGGCTGCCGCTGCGCTTTGCAATGTGCTTGCCATGCCACCTTATTAGGTTATCGCTCGTAGCCCGACATGTCAGCCAGTCACGCTTATAGTTGTTATGCTTGAAGAATAATTTCACAATCATCGCGCCGGCGTTTACCTCTCACTTTTGTACCAATAGAAGAAAAATAAAGTCTGCAGAACCAGTTCTATAGGGGCACCAGAGAACAACGCTGAATATATTTAGACTATAGTGCACTTTCAAAACTATTTTCATTGAGTTTCTGAAAGGCGATTGATAAAAGCGAAGAAAGATCAGCACTAAGCTTTTTCTCTTCTCTGTTGTTGTTGTTGTTGTTATTATTATTATTATTATTATTATTATTATTATTATTATTATTATTCATTGGCACGGTCCTACAAGCCAACTAAGGCTTAGACCGGCCTGCTTGTGTTGTTTTGTATATTGTGTGGCAATAATAATAATAATAATAATAATAATAATAATAATAATAATAATAATAATAATAATAATTATTATTATTATTATTATTATTATTATTATTATTATTATTATTATTATTATTATTATTCGGATTTCGCGTCGTAACCTCATCTCTCGTGCCTGGGTGGAGCGTCACGAATTTGAGAATATATTCTTTCCTTCAAATTTGCATGGTTTTGACGTATAAAGAGTTCTCGAAGGTTGCTGGCTTAAGTCTAGCTTCGGTTCCGTTCGAACGCAATGTGTCATCATCATCATCATCATCATCATCAGCAGCAGCAGCAGCAGCAGCAGCGTGGTTAAGCCCACTGCAGGGCAAAGGCCTCTCCCATACTTCTCCAACTACCCCGGTCGTGTACTAATTGTGGCCATGTTGTCCCTGCAAACGTCTTAATGTCATCCGCCCACCTAACTTTCTGCCGCCCCCTACTACGCTTCCCTTCCCTTGGAATCCAGTCCGTAACCCTTAATGAGCATCGGTTATCTTCCCTCCTCATTACATGTCCTGCCCATGCCCATTTCTTTTTCTTGATTTCAACTAAGATGTCATTAACTCGCGTTTGTTCCCTCACCCAATTTGCTCTTTTCTTATCCCTTAACGTTACACCCATCATTCTTCTTTCCATAGCTCGTTGCGTCGTTCTCAATTTAAGTAGAACCCTTTTCGTAAGCCTCCAGGATTCCGCCCCGTACGTGAGTACTGGTAAGACACAGCTGTTATACACTTTTCTCTTGAGGGATAATGGCAACCTGCTGTTCATGATGTGAGAATGCCTGCCAAACGCACCCCAGCCCGGTCTTATTCTTCTGATTATTTCCGTCTCATGATCCGAATCCGCATTCACTACCTGTCATAAGTAAATGTATTCCCTTACCACTTCCAGTGCCTCGCTACTTATCGTAAACTGCTGTTCTCTTCCGAGACTGTTACACATTACTTTAGTTTTCTGCAGATTCATTTTTATACCCACCCTTCGGCTTTGCCTCTCCAGGTCAGTGAGCATGCATTGCAGTTGGTCCCCTGAGTTACTAAGCAAGGCAATATCATCAGCGAAGCGCAAGTTAGTAAGGTATTCTTCATTAACTCTTATCCCCAATTCTTCCCAATCCAGGTCTCTGAATACCTCCTGTAAACACGCTGTGAATAGCATTGGAGAGATCGTATCTCCCTGCCTGACGCCTTTCTTTATTGGAATTTTGTTGCTTTCTTTATGGAGGACTACGGTGGCTGTGGAGCCGCTATAGATATCTTTCATTATTTTTACATGCAGCTCGTCTACCCCCTGATTCCGTAATACCTCCATGACAGCTGAGGTTTCGGCTGAATCAAACGCTTTCTCGTAATCAATGAAAGCTATATATAAGGGTTGGTTATATTCCGCACGTTTCTCTATCACCTGATTGATAGTGTGAATATGGTCTATTGTTGAGTAGCCTTTACGGAATCCTGCCTGGTCCTTTGGTTGACAGAAGTCTAAGGTGTTCCTGATTCTATTTGCAGTTACCTTAGTAAATAGTTTGTGGGCAACTGACAGTAAGCTGATGGGTCTATAATTTTTCAAGTCTTTGGCGTCCCCTTTCTTATGGATTAGGATTATGTTAGCGTTCTTCCAAGATTCCGGTACGTTCGAGGTCATCAGGCATCGTGTATATAGGGTGGCCAGTCTTTCTAGGACAATGTTCCCACCACCCTTCAACAAATCTGCTGTTACCTGATCCTCCCCAGCTGCCTTCCCCCTTTGCATAGCTCCCAAGGCTTTCTTTACTTCTTCCCACGTTACTTGTGGGATTTCAAGTTCCTCTAGACTATTCTCTCTTCCATTATCATCGTCGGTGCCACTGCTACTGTATAAATCTCTATAGTATAAATCTCTATAGAATCTCTATACACTTTGCTATGTGGTGAACGTGGTCTAATTTATGGATCCGAGATCCACACTCGAAAACAGTTGCACCCTTTTGGGTGTATATTTGTCACACAACAATAACCAACTGTTTTTCCCGCATTTGCTTTCTTTAACGCTGCGAGCCCGGTACTTCCAAGTCTGGAACGGCATCCGCGTTATCAACATGACAGAGCATTCTCGACAGGAAAGTAAAGAGGGCAGTTTTTCAAGAAAGGAAACGCAAGCAAGACAGATGACGATTATTGTTGAGTGGCAAATATACACTCCAAAGGGTGCAATTGTTTTTAGAGTGCAGGTGCGATGTAATTCTCATGCATTTCTGTCGCATTTACCGCTAAGTTGCCACAGATTTTTTTTTTATTTTGTACTGTTTTATTCCCTGCGCGTTTCTGCCAGAGAAAGCATCCCGGCAGTTCCAACAAGTCCATCCACAACAAACAGACAATCGTAAATGCAGAGACCCAGTGTTCACAAAGGTAAAAGTAAAATGAAATAAGCGCGATAACGCCATTGAGTGATTTAAGGAGATGAAAAAAAGACTACGCACGGCGGCTGAAGGAGGCAAGCCTGTTGGCTACGCCTCATTTTCTCGCATCGTTCGGGCGGAACATCACCTTTGCTTTTATTTCCCCCTCCGCCTTTCTTTTTTTTTTTTTTTTTTTTTGATAGCACGCTTGAACGCGTCTACTTTGGGAACTCTGTCGGGGGGGGGGGGGGGGGGTTGCCTTCCCAGATCCTTCTCGGTTAGATCCTTCTCGGTTCCTTGTTTGCTCTCTCGCACCGGGGTTCAACGGGTTTATTGTGACGATTGAATTGGGCGCGTTGTTGGGGCCGCTGGCTCATTTTCAGGAGCGTGTTTGTTATTGGCTAGAAAGAAGTCTCTGCAGTATATGTGTGAGGTGCCAGGGAGAAGGGTGTTTAAGGGGTTGAAATTGCGTTGTTGTATTATAGCCTGTGGCTTTCACCCTGTGCAAGCCGGCCCATAACAAAACATACACTTACAGAGAAGGTCCATTGTTGTCGGCAGGCGTTGTTGTTTTAGATGGAGCCACACCGGCGCACTCTGCAAGGCATACGAACTGCGATATCCCCAGCGGGTCTTAAGCCGAGCCACCTGGCCACGGCTGCGTATATATGAGCTCCGTACGTGCGAGCCCCCTTTTGTGCTTGTGTGCTTGCGCAGCGTGCGGCAGTGTTTTTTTTTCTTATTATTACTCATATCCCTTTGTTTGTATATAATTTTCTTCTCAGAACGAATCCGTAAAGCGCAAAAGTGAGCAACCCCGAGAAGGGTCGCGGGGTTGTCAGAACATCCTCCTGTATTGTCCTCTTTCGGTTTTATTTATTTCTTCTGTCGAGAGATGACGCCTTGCCCGCGGTCATCCTATCAGCAGTGGGCAGACGTATAAAGGCTTAAAGGGATTGGATAACGCCCGGGGAGCTCAATCAAGTGTCGAGGCAGAGAAGTCTTGACTATTTGCCAATCGCCTCGACGAACTAGCCTGCAAAGGTTGTTTTATTGTCCGATGATCTCGGTCACCCGGGGAGTACCGTCTCCACTAGTCTGTGATATGCAGTTCTTCACTAGATAGTCATCTTCACTTCCATGTAGTCGTTTCCCTTCCCCTACTGTTGGAGGGGAAGGGAAACGACTACATGGAAGGTCGACTACAGTGCGCAAGGTTCTTTACGCTTGTTGACTGCCGATTATTTTTGTTGTTGCCGCCGTCGTCGTTGTTGTAGTTATTATTGTTACTCCTAAATAAGGTGTTGACACGTAGAGGTGCTGCCGGCTACGCTCTATTTGTCGCATCAGAAAAGTAGACATATTTCGCAAATCACCGGATATACCGAAAAACAGAAGAAACGCATCATAAAATGTCATAGACACATGTACGAAGCACAGAATGTCGCAAGGGAGAAACATTGACATCTATTTCAATCTCAAAACGAAAATGAAATGCAACATGCAAAATATTTCTGAGTGGGCATAAACGTTATATTCTTTTCCTGTCATAGGCGAAATGCGAAAACACCCGTGTACTTAGATTTAGGTGCACGTTAAAGAACCCCAGGTGATCTAAATTTCCGGAGTCCCCCACTACGGCGTGCCTCATAATCAGAAAGTGGTTTTGGCACGTAAAACCCCATAATTTCTTTTTTCCTGTTATAGTATATTGATCGACAACGAACCTGGGCTGCAAAAACTCATCTAGTGCAACTGCCCAACAGCCTATTTGTGCTCTTTGGTCTCCGATCAAACCTTATCAATTGGGATACCATTCGGTTTCCTGTCTCTTAATGCTTGCGATACCCTTCAAGGCGTTCTACTTCCTGAGCTGCGTTTCCACATTCGCAGGGAAGGTTTTCAGCGCGATCATTGAGACATATTATAGAGTGTTTTGTGAAGGCAATGCTCAGTCGTTAACAGTAAACAAGTATTTCTAGACTGTTTTTGACTTCATCGGAAAGCAAAATTTAATGATGGCATCAGTGTAGCCGTAGATCAGGGGCCTAAATCACAAAGCTCCTCTTTCGTAAGTGGTCTTTGTCATTGGCCGGCTGCCTTCGCTAATATGTCTAGCGACCAGTTTGCAAGAAGTTTTCTCTTACGACCATTTCCAGCGTAAAAGGTTTTTGTGACGACGGGCTCGGATTCTCAAGCAACTTTCTGGTCGCCGTATTGTCATTGCACTGAACTTCTTTTTTGTAGAAACTCATTTTGCGGCTTCGGAACTGCTTCAGAACAGTGCGTCAGCAGTATGAGGTGGAGCATCAGATATGTTTTGGTAGAGATGCAGTTCATTTTGGTAGAGCTTGCCTCAATAGTTTCCTTTTAAGCGTTTTTCTTTTTTTTTTAAAGAAAATGCGCGTTGTGATAGCACCTCTGGTTTTGTCTGCATGCCCCGAAACCTGAGAGGTTCTTCCCTTTCACAACGTCACGTGTCCGAAGCCTGACCACAGGTTTTACGCTTTTGACGCATTTGTAAGTGCGATCTCTTGGTCTAGCGGTTATTGATAACTTTTGTGCCGCTATCACTGTATGCCACTTGACAACACGGGCTCGTTGTATCAGATTGGTAGTTTCGATGAGTTTAGTAACTGCCGGTATCATCTCGATTTTCACTTGTTCATCGGGTGTATGCTACTATACGTTAAAAACAAACAAATAGTGGTCCCCTTCATGCATGCAGCATCATTTACATGTCTGCCTCCGACTTTCATTCATTAATTCATTCATTCACCATAATGAAATATTCGCAGAACGTGACCAACTTAAGACCCTTTGCATAGCTTGACACGATTCAAAGTTTCATTGAAGAAATTTCTACTAACTTCATATGATTTACCCTATTAACTGTTTGTGCTTTTAAGCAGGTACTTTCTGTAGTTGTATTTTTGTCGCCACTTATTTTTGTTGGTTATTGCGTTTTTGTTTGTGTCTTAAATCACTCTTTGTAGCGCTTTTTGCAGTGCTTTGCACGTTTGTCGCCACATGATTTTTTTAACGTTGTTTTCATGCTTCATATGGCAAATCAATTCTGTGGCAGCGCGCAAGAGGTAGGAAAGTTCATGAAAGGAAAAGATTGTCATCCACTAAAGGGATGGCACGGTGTTACAACGCTGCAATCCGGACCAGGACAATCGTATCTTCAACTGCGAAGCTT
This sequence comes from Dermacentor andersoni, assembly GCF_023375885.2. NCBI lineage: Eukaryota > Metazoa > Arthropoda > Arachnida > Ixodida > Ixodidae > Dermacentor > Dermacentor andersoni. The sequence continues at coordinate 19,209,840 of NC_092817.1, forward strand.
TCTTTCTGATAAACCTGTATGGACTTTCTCTTTGTAGCTTCGAGCTACAGCCGAGTGGAGGACAGTTCGTCCTTCTCCCTCCCAACCCCTTTCATATCCATACTTCAAGATATCTGTACTTTTTGCTACTGTACCATTGTTTTTTATATTTAAGATGTATTGCAGTAGTGCTTTATTGCGATAGCACTTATATAGAGAATCCAGGCGCTTTTCTGCCGTCGGCGTCACCGTCGCCGTGAGGTTCTGTATAAAGTCCAAGGGCGATAAAGTCGGCGCCGCGCACCGTATGCTGTGTGTGCGAATGAAAGCATGCGAGGGTGAGTCGGCGATGGCGGCTCAATCTCGCGCACGCTAGCGTGGAAAGCGGGGAGGAAGCGCGCCGCCTTCCGTCGCGCCAGGCTCCGGCCGCTCGCGTGCGCCCACCTGGGCCGCTGTATCTTGAAGGCCATCTGCGACGGGGCAGAGCCCGTCATGCGCTGTGTTTTCGCGGCTTAGTTGGCGTTGATACCAGAAGCAGCACCAAGGTCAATTCGCTCACTACTGCTGCCGTGCTTCCTCAATCCAGCGCTTTGACAGCGACTTTCGGCGGTCATCGAGTGAGATTCGTTCATGTTTGCTTGTGCGCGCCTGACATCATGCTTGTTAATTTAGTTAGTATACCTATGTCTACAAGTTCATACGGCCGATAAATATACTGTCTTCGCATAGCTGTCTGCTAATTTGCTGTCGTAATCGATGCTTCGCCTTTGGGGCAAATTTGCGACTTTTTCAATTAAATTTATCTGGAATACGCTTGTCACGTGCTCTCTCTGCTGTTTCTTCATTCTGTTGATGTTCTGCTCTGTTGCTGACTTAAAGGGAGACTAAAGCGAAACAATAAATCAGTTTGGACTAATGAAGCCTTGTGTGAGAACCCTGCAGGCCGTCATTTCAAAGAAATAGTTTGATTATTAGCTGAGAAAATGAAGGTCCAAGTATCAGTATTTGAATTTCGCGCCGTAACCCCAGCGCCGGTACGTCAGCGTCACGTCAGGGATTCCAAAGTATGTTTTCGGATTCGGGCTGCGTTGGCTGAGTAAGGGTTCCCGAAACTTGCCATGTTTAATATTTGGTTCCTTTAGAACACAATGTAGCCAATCTGTACCGCTATATATAGTTAGTAGGCCCTAGAAGATGCCATCGAAATCCACGACGTCACAGCCCCCAGGTGCGGGAACTTAAGTAGGCGTCGCCACCCGTATTTCGTTCTTGCGCTTTTTCTGGCTTACCAAACGTCTTATCGTTGTAAGAGTGGTGTTTTTGGTGTTGTAGAACGGTAATTTACTGATGCAGAAGAAATCATGTTTCACTTTAGTGTCCCTTTAAGGTAATCCGTTTTCTTTCTACATTTATTTAAGAAAACGAACTAAACAGGAACTAAATGAAAGGTTAGCGCCTTTATTAGCCTCGCCTACTCTTCTTCGCAAACAAGCAACACTAAACGCACGAAAATCACTGAAAAATACTGCAGCTAGTCAAATATCACCAACAATTATGAAGTTCCGCGCGAGGAAAGGAAGGCACAGAAGAGAGTAAAAAGAGAGCGAGAGACACACACATTTTCGTAAAAGAATGCGAAGACACACACAGAAGTTGACAATTTTTCAGATGAGGTGACCTACACATAACTACAGAACAGGACACGTAACTACATAGCTACCCGTCATGGTAGCTTAGTGGCTATGCAGTTGCGCTGCTGAGTTTGAGGTCGTGGGCTCGATCCCGGCTGCTGCTGCTACATTTCAATAGGTTGGAAATACAAATAACGTTCGCGCGCTAGCTTATACTTAGGTGCCTATTAAAGATATCCAGGGGGTCAAAATTTATTCGGGGGCCACCGTTAAGGAGTGCTTTGCAATCTGATCGTGGTTGTGAACATTGTAATAGTGAGTTCAGGCATGACAATTTAGTTTTAGCCTAAGTTTGTTTGTGTTTGCGAAAATGATCTATTTTTAAAGTCTCAAATACTCTCTTCAGTAGTCCCCTTCCATTTGCCAATTATTTTTAATGGTTAAAGGTCGAGGGTCTCGCATCATTATTTCAGACTTTAGTCTTCGCCTCGAATAAGTGCCCTGTCCTGGGCACTGCTCACCGACGGTCTTCGTTCTCAGTATTACTACTCTGGAACCTCGTCCGTATACACGTGCTTCGTATTTTTTGTATTATCTTATGAATGAAATCTCATCTCCCTCATCTCCCAACTAGACCAAGAAGGTGCTATTTCCGGTAGATACGTTGGCAGGAAATGCTTATAAGCACTCCTGGCGGACGACCGCACGACGTCGAACGTCAGCAGGTCGCTCAAGAGCAGCACACAAAGTCGTATGAGCGTAGGCCATGATGAATGGACAGCCCGCCTCGCCGTCGCGCATTGATCACTGGGCAATATAACTCGGGGAATCAAGACACGTTGCTCTGTTTATACTTGTTCGCTTTCAGGGATGAAATCGATCACCGGCGGTTCGACCGCACAAACGAGCCGCCGTGTTTCATTGAATAAGGATATCGATTGCCGATATAGTTGCCCACAGTACCGGCAGCATAAATGCCGGCGGCTATGCTACCCAGTTTAGAGGTGGGTACACGCGTGTACGGGCCCGCCGCGTATGCCACGACGCGTTCGACCACGGCCACAAATTTCCTCCGTTTACTCAGAAGCCGTGATCAGGCTATAGGCGCCTTGGGCGCTGTGTTGCGGGTGCAAAATTAGACCGGCACAACTTGACGCGCAAACTCCGAATACGTCTAGGACTGATTGCTGCAAAGAGCTGCGCACTCCTACACAGGGAGGCTTTAATGGAGACGTTTATTGCGCAGGTGTCAGCGCTTAGCTTTTGCAGATGAGCCCGACACCGCGCATAAACATATTCACGTCCGCACGTGTCACACAACAGTCTGACGCATGCGACAGGGCAGTGTGACTAGGGACCTCTGCTGTAGGTAACTGTGCCTTTATATGCTTGCAGTATGGATTTGAGGGCAGCATTGCTACCTATTCGCGAACCCTTGGGGACTATGTTGCTCGCGAGTGTCGACACCGCGCCTTCGTTGGAAGAGAAGAAGGATCCTTGATGACCTTTGGAAGAGTTGGTATAAATGGATGGTAGCGCAAAAGACGAAGACGCGTAGGAGGGAGTGGTATCACCAGAGGCTTAAAAAAATTTATTAGGAAAATATAAACAAAATTGCGCACTATAAGTGCACCCAGCATTAGCTGCACATTTATTTAATTGGAGTGGGAGAAAATGGCGAGAGAAAGTCCGACGCCTCTGTGGGAACCGCGAAAACTCGAAGCTTTCGAGGCGTTTGCACGGACGTTGTTGCCCGACGTTACTTGCGGCATAGCGCTGAGGTTCTCTTTCGGTTTTACGCTTCTTTGCAGGTTTGCCTAGGCATTTATGCTGGTCTTGTCTCATCACACTCAGATATATACTGTAGATTGCCCGTAAACACGTCCACCTGAACACATTACTTGGGGTGATTAATGGGTTGACGATTGAGCCTACAGTGTCTGACTTCTCGCTTTGTGTGATTGAGCGTTGTGCGCGCCGTGTGCGTGCTGCGCTCTGGAGAGGCCACACAACCATTGAAAAACAGACCGTTAGAGTATCTAAAAACATGTCAAGTTAAAAAGAAAGCATGAGTCAGACAGAGAAAGCAAGAAAAGACGAGGGAAAGGTAGGGAGGTTGACCAATGACGTGCCAGGTTGGCTACCCTACACTTGGGGAGGGGGAAATGGGAAGAATAGATAAGGAGCGAGAAGAAAAATAATAGTCAGTCATTCACAGTCAGTCGCAGAGGAATCCCCGCTGTCACAAGTGTTCATCGAGTCCAGTGTCCTTCAAGAGACGCAGAAGCGCTTTTGTGGCCTTTTGCATGCAAGGACGCGTAGACCATGGTCCAAGGATCTTTTCTTCTGAGAGCGCTCAATTATCTAGCAGGTTGAGTTTCGCTCGTAAAGTACGTCGTTGAGTGTCAAAGGATGGGCAAACGAGAAGAAAGGGGGTTAAACAAGCGGCCTGATTTTTATTAGTCATATCATAAGAAGCCAACAAACACTGACACCAAGGACAACATAAGGGAAATTACTTGTGTTTAATAAACGAAAATAAAGAAACGATAAATTAATGAAAATGAAAGTGGATGAACAAACAACTTGCCGCAGGTGAGAAACGATCCCACAACCTTCTTATGAAAGGATGGGCAGCGAGACAGAAGGTGCTCTAGAGTCTCATCGCACTCGCACTAATTGCACGCCACACTCTTGGCCATTCCTGTTTGGAATTTATAGGAATTTGTAAATGCGACGCCCAACCACACGCGATAGAGTAAAGTTGTTTCGCGACGGGAGAGTCCAGGTGGCAGGCGAAGTCGCAAGCTAAAGTCGAGAGAGTGCAAGCATGAGTTGGGTGAATTCCACCGGTGAATTCCATCGTAGAAATGTGACGTGGCGAGCAAGTGATTGAAGCTGTCGCGTAGCATCAGTATCAGTTCTTGAAAGTGATATAGGAACCCGCTGATGTTTTCGGTGAGCCGAACGTGCACCTTCACCTGCGCTGTCGTTGCCAACAACTCCGCAATGGCATAGCAACTACTGAAATACAACGTCGTGGTCTTTCTCGAGCGCGTGATAATGAGCGTGCCTCGTTTCGTATATTAGCTCCTCGTGTGACCCATCACGTAGGGCAAACTGCAGAGTTTGTAGCGCTGCTTTGTAATCTCAGAAAATGGCCCAACGATTTGGTGACTGCTGGAGCACGTACTTCAGTGCACATTGAAGAGTCACAAGTTCTGCTGCCGTCGACGTTGTATTGTGCTGATATGTAAACTGCGCAGAGATGGCTTGTGATGGAACAACTACTGCTCCGGTATAGCTGTTTGAATTGGAGGAACCGTCCGTGTAAATGTGTATACGGTCAAACTAAGACTCGTTGAGGAGAAGCAGAGACAATTGCTTCAAGGCTAGCTGTAATAAGTCTGCCTTCTTAGCAATCCCAGGAATTGAGTGGCCCATGTGAGTTTGCAGGAGGCACCACAATGCCGATGTTCGGCGTTTGGCGGGCTTGAAGCCAGACGGTATCCAGTCATGGCGTCTCGCCATAGTACCACAGAACGTAGTCTGTGGTCTTCGCACTGCCAATCGGCTAAATGGTGGGATGGTAGCTGAGAAAGGTGTCGAATGTGCGCTCTTAGCGTCTCACCGACGATATGAGTGGTGATCGGGTGCTTCTGTGCAATGACAATCGTTGTAGCTGTCGAAGAACACCCCAGGAGGCCACGACATGTCCGAAGTGCTTGGGCTTGTACGCTCTGTAGTGCAAGGAGATTAGCCTTGCATGTGTTGGACAAAACAGGAAGACTTTGTCACAAAAATCCGAAAAAAGTGCCGTTTATAGCTGCAACATGGAGCGCACGGACGGTCCCCGTGATTGTCCAGCTACGAATTTGAATATATTCGGAATATGAATGAGCTTTTTCTTCATGTATGAGACATGCGGACTCCAGGGGAGGTAACGATCCACAACAACGCCCAAGAACCTGTTAGTTTTCTTGTACGCGATGGACTGGCCCTCGATACATACCAGGTAGATAGACATCGCTTTTCGTGTGAATGCCACTAGTGCACATTTTTCTGTAGAAATCATCAGACCTTGTCGGCGAAGGTATGCCGCTGCCAGAGTTGCCGCTTTCTGTATTCTGGCGCGCACTTGTGGCCTTGTCACGCTGAACGCCCGTCGTCATCGTCAGCCTAGAGCGAGACATAAGCAGTCTGTGGTAGCGTTTCGGCAAGCCCCACTGGAACGAGATTCAAATGAGTGGAGCTCAACACTCCACTTTGTGGGACGCTACGATTGGAGATATATCTACTTGTCGCGTCATCCTCTGTAAGGACAAACACAAATCTCCGTGAGAGATATCTCCTAATCCACCTAAAGACGTGGTTTCCAAGTTCTGCAGCCTCAAGAGCTTGGAGAACGGCATCACGTGTTACGTTGTCATCTGTCGTAGGCAACTTTTACATCTAAGAAGAGTGCGACAGAGGGACGCTTCATAGCTTTTTGTTGCTGCTTGGAGGTCACGAGATCAAGGACGCTATCAATTGAAGGTCGACCACGTCGAAAGCCAGCCATAGCATTAGGATAAATGTTATAGTATTTGAGGTACCATTCCATACGTGTCAGCAACATCATCTCCATGATTTTACCAATGCAACTCGCAAGTGCGATCAGTCGATACGATGTATGGTCCAGCGGAGACTTCCCAGGCTTCAGTAGAGGCACCAGTCGGTTACACTTCCAGCCGTCGGGGACTATGCCGTCACGCCAAGATTGACTAAATATATCCAGAAGACACCGTTGTGCTTGTGAACCTAGGTGCCTTAAGGCAGCAGCATCCCATCGGGACCGGGTGATGACGATCGCGTGTACGCAGCCAAGGCCTCTTACAGTTCCTCCATAGAGAAAGGCATTTCCACGCTCTGATCTCTCGCGATGGGAACGCCATGTAGCGAGTCAGCCAGCAGAACGAAGTCGCCAGCAACTCTCGCACAAGATTATCCCGCTACCTCAAGCTCTGAACGATTTTGATGTAGAGCCAGCGCTGTGAAGGGACGTCGTTGTTGTGTAGGTGAGCGAAGACCCTGAAGAGTTCTCCACACGGGGGATAACAGCTTGCGAGGGTCCAGCGATTCGCAGAAGCGCTTCTATCTTTGGTCCTGAAGTTTGTTCATCAGCTGCTGAACTCTTTTCTGAATGCGGCGGGCTTCCCTCAGGTCATAAATTGACTTAGTACGCCTATATCGTCTCCCGGCTTGCCGGCGGATCACCCGAAGCATCTGCAATTCTTGTTAGAAATCTGTGCGTCTTGTAGATGTTGTAAACGTCCGCATAGAAGCCTGCAGGGCTTGTGTGATCATGTCTTCGAGGGGTCTGGAATGGTCATATCTGCACTTTTCCTCGATCGAAATTCGGTACGCTTGCCAGTCTGTCATGACAGCACATGGTAACGAGCACTGTCAAGGCCTCTGATAGTAATGTACGTAGGAATATGGTCGCTGCCATGAGTTTCAATGTCTTTGAACCATTGAACTTTGGAACTTAAACTATGCGGCACTAATGTAAAGTCCAAGCAGCTGCTGTAATGCACTCCTTGGAGATAAGTCGGGCTGCCATCGGTCAAAACGCTTAATCTATTCTCGGCAGCGAGACCAACAAGACTCGTGCCTCATTGATTTGTCCTGAGGCTTCTCTGAAGTGAATGAAGTGAATGATGGGCGTTAAAGTAGCCAATCATTATCGAAGGGCCTTGAGTTTTTGTGTGTATGTCGTTTAGTCTCTGTCGACTAAGTCGACATGATGAGGATATGTAGGCGCCTATGAGTGTGAATAAAACTTTCTTCTTTTTACCACGGAGACACACGTATTGATTATCGTTGTGAGGCTGCACTATTTGGTGAACATACGTGAGCTTCTTGCGTATATACACAACTTGACTGCATTCAATGCATGATGACGAAAAAATGATTCGTCGCCCGAAGTTGAATTGTCTTTCAAGAATGAGCTTCACGAATTGTCATAATGGGGAACTTGTTCTCAAAAACGAAGTGTCGAAATTCTGACATCCGTGACTGCATACCTCTGGCGTTCCATTGAAGTGTAGAAGCACACTAGACTTGTTCCCGGAATGGCCGCAGTGGTCCAGGACTTGCAGTGCGCATTTAACGGATGGCTTTTGCGTATTATTGAGGAGGGCTCGATAACACTCACCAGTGACCTCAGCATAGAAACGACGGGGAGATCTCGCGCAGCTTGATTATCTGTTGTCGAAGTAGCGCTTCGCGGTAGTCGATCCTTTCGCTCGGCGGAGAGGTGTGTTTGTGGTAGTGCAGGCCAAGCAGCGTCATATTCCTTTTTCTGAGCCTCGGTACTCTTCTGACCATGAAGCAGCAGGGCGGTTGGCGGTGGCCGCGGCGTAAGGAAACGCTCTGGAGGCAAAACAACACTTTTTTCTTTCATGGAAACGCGCCGTCGACGGGAACGGCATTTTTTAACAGTCGTTATCGCTTCCTTCCGTGACGAGCCGTCCTTCACCATTTGTCTAAAGATTCTTTTCTCCTTGATTAGCTGGCAGTTGTTTGCTGAGGCATAGTGATTTCCATCGCAGTTCCTGCATTTCAGAGTAGTCGCCTTGCAAGATTATGCCGTGTAGGGTTCGGTGCAGCGTGGGCAAGCGGGCTTGTTACACACGCCACTCACGTGGCCCATTCTCAGACACTTGCGGCATTGAAGGGGCCTCGGAATATAGGCTCGAACGGCATGACGAAAAAGACCAACTTTCACATGTGATGGAAGACAGTCGCCCTTGAAGATCACCTTGACACAACGGGAGTTGCCTATTCGGCAAGCTTGCAGTATGTCCGTAGCGTCAATAGCTGATTTGACCAGGGCAGGAAGGTCAGCATTCGGTATAGAGACGTCGACATCATGTGTGACGCCCATTGTCGTGCCTCTGTCCTGCGGTATGTAAGCACGGACTCTGATGTCGCCAAGCTCCGTAACTGTTCGCAATGTACGTAAAGCGGCTTGTGCTCGACGTCTATGGCTAGGACGTTATTACGTGGGTTAAGTCGAATGTCTTTTATCTCATTCGGCACGAGAGTTTCAAGTCGTGCCGAGATGACTTGCCAATTCAAGCTTCTCAGGTTGTTCGAAGAATAAACGGGAACAAATAGTATAGTGTGGCGCAACACACCACAGGAAGCCTTCACTGTTGACGTACTTTCTGGCGAATACTCGCCGAGGATCCTTCTCTTCGCCTTGCGCTTCGCCACAGGGACGAAGTCGTCGTCGCTGTCATCGCTGCTCGCCGTGTACAATTCAGTGTTGTCACTGGCGATGTTATCATCTCGACTGTTTCGCTTTCTTGAGGCGGACGTTGAAGGCAATGCCACGTCGGGACTATGCACAACGGGGTCAGAATCCATCGCCATCCGCAGGAGAGCGATGATCCCGGGAATGCACAACAATCACAAAAACTCGGGAGAGAGAAAGAGCAGCGTTCCACAGGAGAAGCACTTCGTTGTCTATTGCGAGGTTCGGCTGGCTGCCGTGTACTGGGGCACATAGACTGAAATATTGAGACAGCCGACATCTGATTGACAAACGGGACGCGAGATTAAAAGAAAGAAAAGAAAAACTGGTGTGAACGGCACATATTTTAAATGCTTTCGAGGGCTGCAATTAAACACGGAGGATGCACGCATGCGCTCGGAAAGAGTGTAGGAAACATTAAGGCGTAGTTATTCGCCACATTTGCAGACTATTCACTTTTCTAAAATTTACAGCTGACCATGAAAGTTTTCGAAATTCATAATGGCGGCTTGGTTGCGCTCAAAGTGGTCGCGAAGGGCACTCGAAGTATGGACCTCGGGTTGAGTTGTCGGGCTGCGTTTTTCAGCTGTATCATTTGTACAGTGACAGCGAGGATGCCTTGCTTTGTTCTTTGTCATTACAGCTTTCATTGCCTATACAAACAAAACTTCGCTTACCTCTAGAAATGTGAAAATGTGCGACTCTACAAAAGTTGGCGGGCGCAGGATGCATAATGCCTGTCTCATTTAAAAAGACGAGAGGTGGAAAGGAGGAACCTAGATGCGCGCATCGCTTGGTGTTTACGGAGATCCCCTCGCACCGCAACCCTCCGATCCGTTAAACAGCGCTCGATGTGCTCGTCCATCGCCTCGCTGTGGCACACACTTTAACATCGCACCGAGCGGTGCGTGCTGTTAGTGATGCGGCGTTTGTTATGAAGTTCGGCGTATCTCTATGTCGCGGTTGGTCGGCAGCGACGCCGCTGCGCGAGACAGCTGACGGACTACCTCTGGCTCGCTCGCAGCCTTCGCCGCAGTCATACAACGTCCCGAAAATATGGGTCGAGTGGCCCCGCGCGGGATAGAGCTGGCGCTCGGGCTGTTTCGCGAAGGCGAGCAGAAAAAGAGGCTGCTGCCAGTCCTGCTCGCGACGGCGCACGATGCCCTCCTGCTGACTGAAAGCGTCCGCCGCATGCCACCGTAGGTGACGACCGCTCCCTCCCTCCTGCTTCGTCGACTACGCTGAGCCGACGTGGGCTGCTGGGCGGTGCGCGACCGCCGCGCGAAGACAAATATTTGCCAGCTAGGTGGCCGGCCCTCGCACCACTTTCGACCGGCCCGGAGAAATACGCGCACACACAAAAAAGAAAGGAAGCAAGGAAGAAAGGCAACGGAAAAGAAACGCAAAGATAGAGGAAGTGGGCAAAGAGGAAGCGAGCGAACCTTCTGGGTTGACAAAGGCCCACGACCCCTCCTCCCACGACTCTTCTTCGGGGCACTCGACCTGGTTCTCTGCGTGGGCCGTTGTCTGACGACGTCTACATAGTGCACTACACCGGTTGCGTGTGTGCTTCGTCGGGTGGCGACTGCTGCTGCTGCTCTTTGGCGCCTCGCTGTTGTCGTTCCTTAACTAAGGCCCCGAGGAAAAGAGACGCGCCGCTTGCTGCTGTCGCTGCCCTGTTTTTGTGCGTCGTTTCCCTCCTCTTCTATTTGCTCATCGCGTATTCGTTCGCATTTTTCTTCTTGTTGTTCATATTACAGCTGGCAACTCTTCTTGTCGTGCTACTGAGTATTAATTTTGTGCTTTTCTTGGGGCGCGCCCTGTTGCATGACATTTGGCCGCTTCTTGTTTGTGGCAAAACGTTCTCTCCGATGAATGTTTGCTTGTTAACGCTATTCGTTTGTTATCACGATTGATGTCACTATGCGATGGCAGCGCCGTGTCACTGTTATGAGAATGTTCGCATAAAACGGGGTATTGTAAGGGACGACGACGACGTTGCGCACTGGAATATGGTTTATTTCTTATAAAGACCTATTTTTCAATTACTTTATTGCTGTTCATTCAAATGGGCCGTAAAAAAAGATATCTACTCTGCTTACCCTTCAGTTATATATATATATATATATATATACAGTGTGTCAAAGGTAGTGGAGCAGCAGCATCAACAATAAAGAAGCCGACAACAAAGACACCAAGGACCGCAAAGGAAAATTACTTGTACTCATTATTTGAAGAAATGATAAATTAATCGAAATGGAAGTGGATGAAAAACAATTGACCGCAGGTGGAATATGAACCCAGGTGCAATAAAAACAGCGCTAAACAACAGGACGAGTGAAGGGACACAGACAACAGCGCTGACTAACAACCAAGGTGTCTTTATTCTTTCAGTCAGCACATATATACTCCGCCGCTATCTCAAACCACAGAATCAACAGAATTGGGCATGCGCAGGGGGAATTGCAATTAATTCGATAGGAAGGCAATCTCATTCGGAAGGAGAGGGGTAGAGGGTAGGCTTACACATGCTTCGCCGATAACATGAATGTGGAAAGCTTCGGACGACCGATGACCGCGCATGTCTTATTTCCGAAGCTTTCCACATTCATGTTATCGGCGAAGCATGTGTAAGCCTACCCTCTACCCCTCTCCTTCCGAAGGAGATTGCCTTCCTATCGCATTAATTGCAATTCCTCCTGCGCATGCCCAATTCTGTTGATTCTGTGGTTTGAGATAGCGGCGGAGTATATATATGCTGACTGAAAGAATAAAGACACCTTGGTTGTTAGTCAGCGCTGTTGTCTGTGTCCCTTCACTCGTCCTGTTGTTTGCACTGTTTTTATTGCTCGTAATCATGAACCAACCAGCCCAAATGCGTACTCTTCTGCAGTTTATGAACCCACGTCTTCGCACTACGCGTGCGATGCTCTTACCAATTGAGTTACCGCGGCGCCGTTTTCCCATCCACTTTCTGGGGTACTTATGTGTTACTGCTAGAACTAACCACGGGAGTGTTAGCCAACGCCACCACTCACAAGCTTTGGGGCCGGATGTGAAACTTCCTTTCTGCCGCAGGCGTCACGTGTACGTGAACTTTTTGGGTGAAGGCTACTGGCCAATAAACCCGCACAAGCTACCTGAAGGAGTCAATGCTGCGGGATTCGAGACACTCGCTATGTAATGAACCAGAAGAAAGGAAACCGAGGGACCCGATGTCATTACTCATACCATAAGAATGAATAAGTACAAGTAATTTCCCCTATGCTGTTCTTAGCAACTCTGTTGGCTTCTTATGATATGACTAATAAAAGCGGGCCTCTCGGTTTCCTTTTTTCTGGTTCATTACATAGCGAGGCTCTCGAATCCGGCAGCATTCATTTCTTCAGGTCGCATGTGCGAGTTTTTCGACCAGCTGCCTGCACCCAAAAAGTTAACGTACACGTGGCGCCTGCGGCAGAAAGGATGTTCCACATCCGGCATGTACGAGTTTATTGACCAGTTGCCTTCATCCAAAAATGACCCCTATGGTGTCCTTGTTGGCTTCTTATGGTATAACTAACAACAATTGGGCTCGGTTTCCTTCCTTCTGATTATATGTATATAACGCACTAATATATTCAATTGCACTCTTATGCCCTGTGGCATAAATTAAATGAAAAGATATGGGCCTATCTCCTGGATAAAGTCCAGGAACGGCCGCAGAAGGAGACCGAGTCCAGCGTCTATGGGGGTCGACCTGTATGATTACCCAGGCTACATTTATGAAATCAATCAATCAATCAATCAATCAATCAATCTTTATTAGTTAACAAAAATACATTACAGATAGAGGTATACAGAAGGAGGTCCCATAATGAAAACTGAATTGGGACCTCTAGTTCATGGTTCACATAAAAGTTACAATGGCATGAAGCAGCAGCTGAATCAATACAATTACAAAAATAATAAATAATTAAATAGAGACATAAGTAAATGAAGATATTAACAGACAACTATGTATCGGCAGTAAGTAATATTGTGAAACTAGGTAAAGCTAACGGAAGAGGAGGAAAACAAAAGAAATTAATTTAAAAGAACTTACACAACATGTTCAAGTACATAAGAAATGGAGGTCCAAAACGAAAATCGGGTTTTACAGTACACTGTGTCACATACATATCACATCAAAAAGAACGTTCAGTTCATGGCAAAATCGATGAGCTTTCTGGAGTTTTATGACAAAATGGTAATGTATGATGATGATATGGCTGCAAAGTGAACTGTCTGTTTGCCATAATTAGTGCGTACTTTGGGCAGAATAAAGTTATTATGCAGCGCGTGTTGAATGAGTGTTCATTAGAGATGATATAATGATATAAGAATTAGCGACGCGATTTAGTGATTTATTAGTCTGAAAAGAAAAGTGGGAAGGTTGTACTTGACAAGGGCGGTCATGAATGTGCAAGGACGGTTATGAATTGGTATGTGTCATTGCATTAAAGGTTAATGTGACCATTATGATCATCACGATCATATCATCTGCATTATCATTGTCATCATCACCATGACCATTATTGGGATAGCTTTCCGCAATGAAGTTTGACGACGGCCTCGATGCGGTTGAATTACAGTTTGCTGCAAAACTTGAAGAATTCCGCACAATTTACCGAGACCATCGCTGAATTTGATCAAACTGTGACGAAACGTGATCCAGAAAGAACAGAGGCAAGCTCCTGCGCCGCAGGTGAGAAGTAAGCTGTCCAACTTGATGTATCTGATCGCTGTTGTCCAACTGAATGTATGAATTAGCGAACAGACGGTTTTATTGGCAAGGGTTGTGCTTTAAGCTCTGTTTGCTAGACGTGTATACTTCTTTAAATGTACATAGCACCATGTAATGAGAGGTGCGATAACTACAATCTCTCTCTCTCTCTCTCACACACACACGCACACACGCACACACGCACACACGCACACACGCACACACGGACGCACACACGCACGCACGCACGCACGCACACGCACGCGCACGCGCACACACACACACACACACACACACACGCACACGCACACACGCACACACGCACACACGCACACACGCACACAAACACACACACACACACACACACACACACAGTGCGTGACGCTTGCTGTTGAAAGGACATCGGGCATCCGTTGCCATGGCTGGGAGTGGCTCTGGTTAACGCTCTCAGAGCTATAGATCCATGTACACAGCCGAGAGAGCAGGCGGAAGGACGGCCGCGCCGCACTATGTCAATGTGTAGTTCGTCGCGCCCGTCATGAATTCCATGGCTTGCTACATCGTCTGTTGGCTTTGTAAGGATCATTAGTGAATAATTGAGGCTTTCGAAACAGCTCAGTTTCATTCTTGCTTACGGTACAACTTAGTATAATACGTATAAACACTCATATTTCACCTGACTCAACTGCGCTAATAGACGTCTTCATAACAAACATTAAAGATACAAATCTCTCATCAGGTGTTGTAGGCACTCACATCAGCGATCACCTCGCAAATTTTTCATTCCTTAAACAAAGCACATCTATTGGAACCGCAAACGACATTCTTTTGACTATATACGGGACGTAAATGCACATAGCTTAAACAATTTTCGCAACGATATTTGCTCATTGACGGGTCATCTTTACTGCTTATTGCAGACTGCGAGACAGCATACGAATATTTTCAGGAAAAGTTTCCATCTGTTTACGAGAAATGTTTCAATTAAATTTCGAAACCTACGCGTAAATGTCGAAAGCCATGTGTTACAAAACGATGTATAAAAGAAATACGCACAAAAATAGCTTATTTCGTGACTTTATTTCAACGCGGTCTGAAGAAACTTTGCGTCAATATAGGGTTCAAAGGAGTAAAGTAAAGAGTCTTCTGCGTCGCGAGAAAAGGATGTACTTCCAAAATTTATTTAATGTTCACGTTATGAAAAACTCAGATATTGTTTGGAAGCGTGTTAACACAGTTCTTGGACGAAGCGGCTGTACGGAGACTTATGGAAATTATAATTGATGGCAATGCAATATCAAAAAGGGAACTAGCCGAATCTTTCAACAAGTATTTTACCAATTTAGCAAAGAGTTCTCACGATCCCAATTGTTCGCACTATCTAACTACAAGGACCAGCCAATCTGCATTTTTGACTCCTACGACAGATAGGGAAGTAATTCACACTTTCTTATCTATCAGAAATATTAAATGTTGCCATGCCGATAGTTTTGAAATTGGACCTGCAAAGTACGTACTAGATGTAATCACTCCGGCGTTGACACACATTTACAGCCTTGTTTTATCTGATGGTACTTTTCCAAAAAGCCTCCAGGTTGCTAAAGTTATAGTGTTAGACAAGGGCTTCGATAAAAAAAGGTTTAACTAACTATAGACCAATATCCGTCTTTCCAATTTTTTCAGGACCTCTGGAAAAACTAATTCACAGCCGCATTACATCCTTTACAACAAAGCATACATTAATAACAAACATGTGTTTTAGATTTGCGAGACGTCAATATACTGCAACTGCCCTTCTAACACAAAAGGAAATTATATTAGATTCTTTCGAACGTCAGCTATGTACATTGGGTATTTTTGTCGACTACTCAAAGGCGTTCGACTGCATAAATCATGCTACCCTACTAGAAAAAATTAACTGTTATGGTTCTCGATGTCTTTTTTTTTTTTTTTTTTTTTGAAGTTAATAGAATCATATCGCCAGCACCGCATGCAACACGCAGTTTTAAACAGTCACGCCTCCGATTTGAAACCACTTATCGCAGGAGTACCACAGGGGAGCATTTTGGGCCCCTTGCCTTTTTGTATTTAATGATTTAATAAGTATTGACAAAGGCGTAGAATTTATTGCATATGCAGACGACATTACAATTCTTGTAACCGAAAAAGAAAATGCTGAAGATGGCGTGATTAAAGCTGACTAGGTGCTGTCAAAATTGTCATCTTGGAGTATCGCTAACCCGTTAACAATAAATGTTAGCAAAGCGAAGGCTGTATTTTTTTTATGCAAAAAATCGAAATATCGATACTTGTACCCTTGTACAGTTTAATAACTCCATTTTGCCTCTTGTTCCTTCCGTTAAGTGTCCTGGAATTATATTTGAGCAACATTTGTCGTGGAATGCTCACGTGGAAATGGTAAGGGGTAAGCTCTCTCGAGTGACTAGAATACTATGCAAGTTGCGTTTTTTTTTCTTCCAGAAAGCCTTAAACTTGTTTTGTACAAATCACTGTTATTACCATATATAAACTATTGCCATATTGTCTAGGGCACTACAACGCTTTCGAACATCAATGCACTGCATAGAATTCATAAAAAGGCCGTACGTTGTGTACTAGATGTCCCTTACTTAACGCATACTTGTACTCTACTACTCTACTTGAAAAGCTCAATTTGCTATTCATACCTAACATATATGAAAATAATGTTAATACTAAATTATATGACCAGTATTGAAAAACACGACACCCTAATACGTATTTCCAACTTGATAGCAAAACATAAGGCGGTCAGTACACGGAGCTCTGAAATATGGGAACTACTGAGGTCTAGAGTGAGTGAGTGAGAAAAGTTTATTTCGAATCAGAACGATTCGCGTCCGGCGACTTAGTGGCCTTCGCACCCGCCGATGTTACGGCCAAGAGTTCTTGCCTCCCGGCGGCTTCCTTGACCGGCCGGACTGCACAGAGCTGGTCTTCCAGGCTCGAGATGAGCAGCGAAGCCTGCCATCGCGCGCGGAGGTGGTCGGTGGAGGCTTCGCTCTCATTTTCCTGTATTAGTCCCTGGCATTCCCATAGCATGTGTTCTAGCGTGGTTCTGGTGCAACACACTTTGCATCTGTCTGTTGTGTATATGTCTGGATAAATAGCGTGCATTCGTGTCGGACTCTTGTAGGACTTGGTTTGTAGTTATCGCCACTGGACCGAGGTCTAGAACAAAATATACTTATTAAATGCTACGCTTTCGACTACCCTACCATTTAAACATGGCAAACATGACACAATGCTTATTCCTGTGCTAGAGTAAACATGCAGGGTTCTTAAGCGAACACTATCAAAATTTTTTAAACGTTGCCTGTGGCAGATATCACCATTCTAGTTGATGAGCCGGTCTACTCGAAGCGGCGGACACTACTTGCACAAGAAAATGAAATGCAAAATCGACTAATCAACAAAAATTCACTAATTACCTTTTTAGCTAATTATCTTATGACCCATTTTGTAGTTTACAAATTCTAGCAGTGGACTTCGCTACGCGGATCCACTTGAAACGAATTCTCAGGACCACACCAGCTTCGAGATACAAATTCCCGAACTTTGCAGAGAAATGTATTGGCGTTTCAGTTACTTGTGTGCTCCAGTGCATGAAACTACGTTTTGTTAAAAAAGTAACTGGAACGCCAATGAATTTCTCCGCAAAGTTCGGGAATTTATATCTAGAAACTGGAGTCATCTTGAAGATTCGTTCCAAGTGGATCCGCCTTGCGTACTCCACGGCTAGAACTTGTAAACTGCAATATGGGCCATAATGTAATTAGTTAAAACTTAATTATTAAAGTGATATTAATTTGTCAATTTTGCCTCTCAATATTTTGTGCAAATATTGTCCGCCGCTTCGAGTAGACCATCTCATGAACTAGAATTGTTATATCTTCTACATGGAACTCTTAGAGAGATTTTTGAAAGTATTCGCTGAAACACCCTGTATATCTAGCTGCAAATGTGTATATACGCAGATGTGTAGACGCTTGAGGGTGCTTTGAAGAGGTGCAATTCTCGTGTAATGATTTTTTGTACTGTACGTATCAAATCCTTCTGAATACGCTACTGCATGAAATATTCCATATATTGTCTCCTGTAATGGTAATGTACATAGTCTTGCATTTTTTGCGATTATTTCTTCTGTATTTTGTGATGTATTGATGACTAGCTGTATTTATGAGAATTACTCATCCTGTATGCTTTACTTTTTTCTAATACTTCCTCATAGTTATCCTGAAAGATGTTTCACAGGTATTATAGTGTGGAAATCGTATTTTTCCAATTCTCTTGTGTTTAACTGTGCCCATCCGTTGTTATATTTGTTACTGCCTGTGAAACGGGGCCATGGGTCACGTCAAGCTTTGCTGGCTTTTTGTCCACGGTCCTCAGCATCAGTTGTATGTTGAAATAAATTTGATTTGATTTGATATGGTTTGAACGCGAGAATTCGGGCTAGTTCGGGTTTGTTCATCTTGTGATACGCTTGGTGCAACTGAGTAAAACTAATAACCACGATAGGGTGCACCAGGCAAGGACGACAAAGTTTACACTCTGTCGTATTTGTCTGGTGTGCCTTATCATGATTATTAGTTTTGCCACAGTTGTACTAATCGCATCACAAGATGAACAACTTATCATTACGAAAGGGAGGCACGAACATCGGACAGTAACTAAGCTGACATTCAAGTATACTGCACCGCAGACGCGTGGAGTTTCGTGAATATTAGCTGACTCCCATTGCGTATGCGCAGAAGAAAATGTAACTGTTCACAGATGTACAAGCAGGCGATTGAGGTTGTAACCACAAACCAGAAGAACGCTTTCTCCAGAAATATCGGTAATGCGTTTCATAGTGTTTCTACTCAGTAGAAAGCCAAGAACTTCGCCTAAATATCCGCATATAAAGTTAGCATTCTTGAGGCAAAGAGCCTCTCTCTCTCTCTCTCTCTCTCTCTCTCTCTGTTGTGCAGCATTTGCAAGCACAGCACAATTATTCAAAAAAAAAAATACATTTGTATTCTGTTCATCTGCCGCTAAAATAACGCCATGTTTATTTGTATGGTTCGTCTAAGCATATCTTACATGAATTAAAATCGTGGTAACTTTGCGTATAATCTTAACATTTTCTAGTGGACACTTCTCGCAGCTCAGCAGAATTTAAAGAAGTGAAATAGTTCCTGCAGTTTTGTTCCGTATACATAGGAAGGCATTGTTTAGTCATACAATGAATTTTGCAACAGACAGCAACAGCACGACCTTTTTGTAGAAAGAGCCAGCAGGACATAAAATAAATGGCGCAGTTCAGATCCATCTTCTAAATGCATGAAACGCGCTTGGTGTGCAAATGCGGTCCCCTTCCTGCCTGGGAGTGAGTTTAAATAAATTAATCTGACTTTCTTTGCCCTCGTGGGAGTTTTTCTACGCTGAAAGCACCTCGTGGGGACGAAGGAAACGCTGCGACAACGACATACGGATGAAATCCAACTGCCGCAGTCACAGCTTCCAGTCCGGAGATAAAAAAGAAAAAGAAATTAGTTTGTGATTGGGTGGCGCCTTAGATTGCCACTTCTTGGATATCCCAATATTCCCGTGCCCTTACTTGCAAGCCGTAGCTGTGTGGAAAGTATCCAGCCCAGACTTTGGCATCGAGGTCACAGAATTGTTTGCATGCGATTCCTGTCCTTAATTGTTTTACGCATGCCCTTTGGATATTCAATCTGCCAGATTAGATCAGTAAACAAGACAGCTTGATAACTCTGAAGTATCGGAATTACTGACTTTATCTCGCTGTAATTTTGCTTTCTTACGTCTGTGAATCATACGAAATGTTACGAACACTTCTTGAGATTGAACAAACTTCCTCTGAATCCTGGCCTAGTTCCATTGCAATTCTCGGTTATTTCCAGTTCCCGTTTGTACAGCGCATAGCGCCAGGCCAAGAGGACTCGTGTATGGAAAACCTGCGTTTTTTTTTTTTTTTTTACCTCAGCCCCTCTACCACTGTTTAGCCTCAGTTTCTCGTTAACATGATCAATGTCCTTAGTTTTTCATCCTTTGAACACTTCCGGCGATATGTGCAGCGTCCGAAGAGGTGTCGCCAGGCTGCGCTGGTGACACGGGCGCGCACGACGAGTAATTACTCTCAAGCGCGCCGCGCAGCCCGTTTTTCAAGCCATCCTTGCGCAAGCGAGAGAGTTTCCGATACACAAAGAGGTGCGACAGTGAAAGGGTGTGGACTCGCCGATGCCGCGCGCCATCCATCACGCCGCCGCCGTCGCTTTATTGTCGATGAAAATAAACGGGACACAATGAAGAAAAAAGAAAGAGCGTACCCGGAGGAATTAAGGCGGGATATTGAAGACCAGAGACGAAGCGCAACGCTCGACGCTGCTCGAACGTCGCGACGTCCGCCGGGGCGAGAAGCAAGGCAAGCAAAAGCCGCGGGTCCAAATAGCAGCGCCGGCCGGCGAGCTTCTGCGCGGCTAAAAGCTTCGCGGGAGACACCCAGTGAAGAAGAGGGGAGAAGGCTCACAGAGCGTGCTTGTCCGCGAGCCCCGAAAGGGTGTTCTTCCTTCTCTCGCTTTCTGGTCCCTTGCGCAAGAGCGTGTGCGTGAGTGGCGCCCTATGTGCGCAAGGGATCAGTGCCACAGTCGTCGTCACGTGGTGAAGGTCCTTTGGTGCGCTCGGCGCAAAGCCTGACGAGCCAACGGCCACCATCCGTCACCGAAACGTGGTTTCGATCCACTTCTGCCGCGACCACAAAGGGGCCGCCGAGTGTGCGAGAGCGCGCATGTGTGTTCGCGCGCGACTCCACGGCTCGCCTTGCTTTTACGTGCCCCTTTCTTTCCGGCTCGCGCGGTGATCGCGCGGATCACTTCTCTCTCCAAGCGAAAATGCGATTGGCAAACATTCGAACCCCTAATCTCCTCCTGCTGGTGCCGCCTTGTCCCGCCGGCAGCGGACGACGCGTCGCGCCCTTGGAGCCGCCAAAAGTCGCGGCACCCCGTTCCTCTTTTGACATCGCCTCCACCGTGACAACGATGTGACAGGTCGCGGTGGCCGCTTTCGCTGTCTCGAACGCGATATAGACAGGCCGCACAAGGAATGCCGTCGCTTTCATATCGGGCGTATTCCTCTTTCCTGCGCGGACGAGGAAGACAATGCGTGGGACAGGCGCTTGCGGTGTGGTTAGCGTGATGTGAAAGATGCGTTTGGCGGGGCGACCTTGACTCTCCGTTCATTGGCGTCGATATATAGCGTGGATACAAAGGGTGCGCGCGGATCCTAAGAGCACGATGCGCGTCCGATGCAATTGCACTGCGCGGAGGGGCGGTGTCCTTGACACACGTTGCAGGCAACGGCGGCTGAGTTGGGGGCAACGTGCCAAATCCCGCTTGTCCCTCGTTCTTCCCCCCCAACTATTTCTTTCGCCTGGTCGTACGGAAAGAACTCTTGTAATTGACACGACAGCGACAGGAGTAATTGCACTCCAGAGGAATGTCACGACGTTCGGAGCTTCGAGATTTCTCCTCTCGAGAAAGCTTGATGGTAGCGTCTCTGGTTGCCCTTACCGAGAGAGATAAAGACGTGAGATCAAAAGAAAATTATTATTCTTCGCTTTTTGGGGGTTGCAGGCAGGGCAGGCGTATTTCTCTTGCACTGGCGCATCCATCGTAGCTGTGCCCTAGAAGAGACAGACCTCGCTTTTCTCATAATGGTACCAAAAAGAGAAAAATAAATGTAAAGAAAGGGAAGAGACAACGCGCACTTAACCCTTCCAAGATAAATATTAAAAGAACTAATCCGTGAAATTCGCGAACTTTGGACTCGCTGTTGATGTATTTTCTTTTCTTATGGTTCCCGTTTTATGCTCTCCGGTGCTCTTGAAGTTCCAGTGTTCTTGAAAGCTTTGTGAAATTTGATTTAAGCGAGTAACGGCTTTCGTTGCTGGATAAGGTTAGGATCGGTATTTCAAGTTCTGTCTCAGCATCGTTATCAGAGAATATATATATGGCGACCGTGACATAAAGCCCTGAAGTTCTTGTGATGGTGCATCCTTCGATCGTTTATGTCGCACTACAGCGTCGTCATACTCATCATTCCCACCTCATTTCGCAAAAAGAGAAAGAGAGAGACACATGTCTGCTAATCACGTCAAGCATATGTAATCTTTTATTAGAGATAATTTCCTAGACTGAAAAAAACTTACGTTAGAAATATAACAGTTTGCTGACCACCCTGAAGTCCAGCATCAATTAGGTGTATAATCTTTGCGCGGTCACAACCGAACGAAAAAGGAGAGAGAAGGTTTTATAGCAAATACTGTAGAGGTTCGCCTGGTGGCACGTCTAGCATGTAACTCGAGATTGAAATAATTGGATATGAAATGATACGCAGAGTGCACATCCCATACGCGTAACATACGCAAACCACATCACAACGCGTAACATAATAACTAATTAAGATATCTTTTTATACCACACTTTCTCGGAAAAGCTAAATGTGCCTTTGTTGCGCGGGGTGTTAGTGCTAGTCCATGGACCAAGTACGTGTGAAGTACTGTTGCTCACACATTCCTATAACTATTTCAGTATGCATCGCAATCCACTTCCTAATTGCGTCACCTTGCGAATGCAACGTATCAAGTGTGCAACATAAGACAGGCTAATTTTTGCGTCACGAGACTCCCGGGAGAGATTCATCGTTGACTTAGTTAGGCCTCGAGATAAAATAAAGGTGACAAAGGTGGGGTGCCATGGAAGCATTCATGGATAGAAATACGAGCGTGTTCAGAATATGAAGCGTGTTTATCTGTAGTCCGTGCATGCGGTAAGCTGAGTGAGTATACTGGAGCTTTCGTTTACATCGTCGTTTTCTTTGGCGCGAGAACTCAAACTTTAATTCTAACTTGACTTACTTTCTCTTTTTTTATTTTTTCATTCACGTGCTCAAGTGTGAAAGTACGCCACATGCGCCATTAGATGCCTTTTTTATCACTTTTCTTAGTAATCAGAATATTTTGAAGTAATTTTCATCATTCATAGCGCTTTAAGCTATATAGAAGTGAAATAGTATTTTAGAAAGGACATGCATCCAACCTCTCCACCTGCTCCCCAGCTAAATCTATCTATCTAGAACTGAGACAGATTCGGTGCTGTATTCAGCACCATGGTATAAAAGGAGCCCACCACATAAATGAACTGCCGATATTTGACATGCTTACATGGAGCTCTCCGAAATAGCTCTTCTTTCATTATTCAAAGAGTTGAAACAATAAAGTAAATGTAGCGAAGTCAGGCAGTCTATATACGCACTCAATTAGCGACAACAATTAGTATGATAGATCAGCAGATTACTTAGTGTTCTTGTTGATTGTTAGTGCAATTTTAAGTAACTAATACACTAATTATTTAGTGCTAGAAAGAAAAAGAGA
This sequence comes from Dermacentor andersoni, assembly GCF_023375885.2. Taxonomy (NCBI): domain Eukaryota; kingdom Metazoa; phylum Arthropoda; class Arachnida; order Ixodida; family Ixodidae; genus Dermacentor; species Dermacentor andersoni. The sequence continues at coordinate 19,232,969 of NC_092817.1, forward strand.
CAATTTCAGTCTAACTATAATATTAACGGCATGCAACTGTTCACTATGTCAGAATTGAAATATATGAGAGTATTTCAGCACTGATTTATCTTGGACGCCTCGATTTATCTTGGACGCCTCACTGCCAAAGCATCTCGTCTGATAGGTTTTATGAAAAGTGACGCAAAAGAATTTCCAATCAAAGCAAAGGCCCTGCTTTATTTTTTCAGTGTCCGATCAATACTTGAATATGCCAGCACGGTTTGCGATGATTGGATACGAACAAACATAAACAAACTGGGGAGAGTACAGAGTAGGGCTCTGCGCTTTGTATTTATAGATTACAAATGAAATTTTACTGCAACAGAGGCCAAAAAAAAAAAAAAATTGGATGGAGCATGCTACATAAACGACGTTCAATTCATAGATTAAAACTCTTGCATGATATTTTTCATTGAAGAACAGGTATCGATAACATGAGCTGTTTACATATGTCCGACTACATATCTATGAGTGTTGATCACGAACTCGAAGTGAAGGAAGCTGTATGTAAAAGTAACGTGTTTAGTAACTCCTTTTTCTCCAATACAGCTCGAGGCTTATATATCTTACGTTTCTTATTTTTTTAAATGTAATTCCCCCTCACCCACTTCACTGTGATGCCTATTCAAGGTGCTCTGGTAAATAAAATAAATAAATAGTAACACCATTAGCATAGAACAACGTTTACATGGTTATGAAAAGCGAAAACGAATGTAATGCGTAAAAGCAAAAGGAATGAGAAACAAGCTGCGATTTTCCTAATCGTAAGTTTCAGTTTCAGTTTGTTTATTTATTTCTTGTACATAAAGAAGAACAAGAGCTAAAAGCCATTTAGCCTGACAGAGACTCTTGCTAGTGCTGACTTTTGGCATGCATCCATTATTGCATTTGACTCAGGCTGTTTCAACTACATCCAGCAGAAATGCCGTGGCATGCTTTTTAAATAGACGTTGTACGCATAGATCATTCACATAAACTTTCGTATACATCTGACAAACTTGAAATACAAAGGCCATGTAGGTTACGAAGGTTATATGCGCGAAAGGATGCTGTAATGCCGTATGGAGATAGGAGAACATCCATTTGTGAATGTCTGCAAAGCAAAATTATTGAAAGCAGCCGAAAGAGCCTGCCACTTCTCGTTTGTTAGTCTAGTTTCAGGCTGAAGCGAGGCTAAGCGCCTGCCCCCCCCCCCCCCCCCCCCCTTTCTCATTAATGTCTTCTACTCGAGAAAACGAGGAGCGTATTGCCTCATAGTAGCATTGCCGAGTGCCACGCTTTAGATCGATATATGCTTCCATTTTATGCCTGACGCAAGCTGCGGAGATAACGTGGCTTAGCCATAAAATCCTAGGCAACAAATCCTAAGGGGCTGTTGCTCGGATGGAAAGGAAGCGTGACAAAATGCGAACGGCGATTTGCGAAGAGGCCGCCGTTCGTTTCCTGCAGAAATCCTATCTGTGCCTGCTAAATTTTGCAAGGACCGCTTCAACACCGTGGATTAAGACCTGCGCCGAAAGCGCCGGTTTTATCCGGCTTTAGGTTGACTAAGACTTGGCGGTGTAGCTTAGGAGGAATATGCCGTATAGTCCTCTTATATACTGGTACAGCTGAGATTACAGTAAAACTAAAAGGAATCGGAAAACGGCATTAGTTTAGCATTTATGAAGTAACAGCAATAAACCTGAGACCTTAGAAGCTCAGTTGCTATGCCTTTTAGTTATTGCAGTGCTGATGTCTTGCAAAGGGACGTATCACTTTTGGTAAGTACTGTGTTATACGTGCAGTACAGCATTCACCGTGGAACTTACTGTGGGAATGGGTTCATGGAGATGATAGTGCTGTCACACGACTGTGTTGTTGTTGTCTACTGCTGCCTATGCTTCCAATCAAAGTACACAAACCAGTCCAGAAAATTTGATAGCTTTTTTTTCACGTGAACGTTCTTTTCTACGTTCTTTTCAATAAGGCCATTGTTTGCTTATCCTAATATGTGAGGATATCATAGCATAAGTTATTTTACGTAACAAGAAAAGAAAGTAAGAAATATGTGCTAAAACATACAGTATGAGGCATATTATTTTCGTAGGGCTGGTATGCTTAAATGTTCAATTAGAGATTAAGGTGATAGGAGAAATAGTTTGAAATATGGTTAGCACTGTCCTCCCGTCTGTCCATTCGTTCTGTTTTGTTATGCTGCGACTTGAGTTGCGGTGCACTACGGTGCATCATGGTCGAAGTGGTTAGGCGTAGGGTTAAATGGGGCATAACTAGAAAGGTTCGGAACCGTGCATCTCTGGCTGCTTCATTTAACTTTCATAAAAAAAATCGCTTTGAAAACAAATAAAAAACTAAATTATTGATAATAAAAAGGCCACTGCAGCACGCGCAAACACGAACACATACCAGAAATAAAAAAGGATCAAACATCAACAACGAATCGCCGAGCCACTGAATAAAATTTCCCCTAATATTTCGAACACATGTCCGCACTTATTTAAAAAAAAAGCCTTTAGATTCATCAAAAGCTGATTTTTCCAGGCTATACTAACTTGCCGTGATCCAAGTATTGTTCGAAGTGGCAGTGGGCGATTGCACAGAGCCCTAACTTTGAAGCGTACCTGTTGCCATCGTTATATGCTTTTTCTGCCAATCCGTGGTCAGTGTTCTTGTCCGACACTGCATACCCGCAGACGCATAGCTTACGCGATGGAATTGAAAAAGAAAGTGTCTTGCGTAGTACACACAAAGACGAAAACAGTGAAACAAGGTTTCCAAGCTTCGTGGTATTTTCTCCCATGCACTGAATTTCAGTCCAGGGTCTACGGTATACGAAATTGATCTTTTGGCTTCTTCATCAAACCATTCCGCAGATGATCTCGTTCAGTTTTGGTAGTATGTTTCAAACTTTGTTCAAACATAAAAGTCGTGTATTATTCTTCACGTTCAATTGCGCGTCTTGCAAATTCACCCGCTCGTTCAGTGCCAAATTAGGCGGTGTGACCGAGAACCCACTGAAATGCGATTTAATGGCGGGGAGTCCCCGCAACCAGTTTATAATCTGCGCAATTTTCATGATTATTTTACTGTGCGAAATTTTCGTCTGAACATACGTTGTGGAGCAGCTCGAGTATAGACTGCGAATCTGCGCAAGCTACCCATCTGTCTAGGGGCTTACTTGCCGCAATAAACCTTGTCACTTCCGAAATCGCGTGCAGTTGTGGAGGAATTTTTGTAGTAACACGACCGAGCTTAAACGTGCGTTGTACTTCAATGTCGGTATAGCGAATGCACCCTCTGCAGTGCCTTTGGTGTACGATCGAGCCACCGGTGTGCGTGTATTGTTTTCCGCCGGCATGCTGGTTGTACATATGAAACAATAATAATCTTACCACGACGATTAATGACACTTTAAATTTTTTCTTCATTCCCTCGGTGTTTACAAAAACTCTCAGCTTTTGGTATATCCATGATGGAAGTGGTTATATATGACTATGTTGAAAAACGGGAACAGTACTGACAGTACTGAACAGTACTGAACAGTACGGTAGCAGTACTGACATACTTATCGGTGTTTTTTATCGCCCCCCTGATATGGCCAGTACTTTTGTTGAAGAGTTCTATCGCATTTTGAGTGAAGTGTGTAACCGATTTCCTAATTGTGTATTATTCATATTTGGGGATTTTAATTATCCACGCATCAATTGGGCAACTCTATCTGTCACGGAGAGTGAAAGAGAATCGAATGCATTTCTTCAGTCATGTCTAGATTTTTCATTATCCCAACTTATCATGCAACCCACACGGCGCACTGCCACATGCTCCAGTATTCTTGACCTAATCCTTACTAATATCCCTGACATTTGCGCCAACATTAGTCACCTAGATGGGCTCTCCGATCATGACGTCATTACTGGGAACATTGTTTGTCGGCATAACAGTAGGAAGATCATTGAAAAAAAAATTAAATGCTATAGCAGAGCTAACTTTGATGGAATGAATGCACAATTATCTCTTTTTGCCGACCAGTTTCTTAATGACTTCTTGTCCCGTACAGTTGAAGAAAACTGGGTCGCGTTCAAAAATATGTTTACTGACGTCGTTAACAAATATATACCGTCCATAACAATTAGGAGTAGGAGCTCTACGCCATGGTTCAACAAGCAACTTCGGCGTCTAAACAACAAAAAAAAGCGATTGTACAGGCAATCCCAGAAATCCAGTCTTGCACCATCGTGGCTTAAATACAAACAGTGCGACAAAGAATACCAAGAGTTACTTAAATCCAGTCGTCGTCACTTTTTCAACCACGACCTGTCATCTATGCTGACTAACAATCCTCGTAAATTTTGGCAAGTAATAAATCCAAGCAATCACCCCGATGTTGTGCTTACCGATCCCACAGGCGCCACTGTTCCCGAGTCAAAGTGTGCACAAATATTAAACAATGCATTCTCGTCTGTTTTCACCCGCGAGGACGTCACTTCATGCCCAAACATAGGTACACTTTCCGATATCATCATGCCGCAGATAAATATTACCGAGTCCGGTATCATATCACTAGTTAATAATCGTAAGGTATCATCTGCATCTGACCACGTTGGGTTCAACAACAAGTTGCTTAAAAGTACATCGCAAAGCATTTCGGGAATCTTGTGCGCTCTTTTTTCACAGTCATTATCATCCGGCCAAATTCCTAATGACTGGCGTACAGCCAAGGTCATACCAATTTTTAAATCTGGCGATCGCTCATCACCGCTTAACTACCGGCCTATTTCGTTAACTAGCACCGTTTGCAAACTACTCGAACATATCATACATTCTCAAATCATAAAACACTTAGAAGAACATAACATAATCTTCAAATACCAGCACGGCTTTCGCAAGGGATATTCATGCGATGGGCAACTTGCAGGGTTTACTGATGACTTGCTTTCATGTATTGACGCTGGCTACCAAGTCGACGCAATATTCTTAGATTTTTCCAAAGCTTTTGACCGCGTTCCTCACCACAGGCTACTACTGAAACTTAAACATTTTAACATTGACGCACAAGTCATTGCATGGATAAAAGATTTCTTGTCTTTTCGAACTCAATTCACAAATATTAATCATTGCAACTCCTCTTTTATTCCTGTCACGTCCGGCGTTCCACAAGGGAGCGTGCTTGGCCCTTTGCTTTTTCTAATTTACATTAATGACTTGCCTAACTGCATGTCGTCCAGAGTAAGACTGTTCGCCGATGATTGCGTAATTTACCGTACCATTTCTACTGACACTGATCATCAAGCTTTGCAGTCAGACCTCAACGCAATAAACAGATGGTGTTCAGACTGGCAAATGACCCTAAATCATACTAAAACTAAGTGCATGTCATTTACGCACTCCTCTTCCCGTATTCCAACTTCATACTTTATAGGTAACAATGTTGTCGAACTTACTACCACGTACAAATACTTAGGAATCAACTTGCAATCGGATCTAACATGGCATCATCACATCAACGTTACTCTTGCATCTGCTAACCGTACTTTCGGAATCATGAAACACAGACTAAAGCAAGCGCCTTCACACCTAAAGAAACTCGCGTACACCACGTTAATCAGGCCTAAAATTGAATATGCATGTGCCATCTGGGACCCGAGCCAAGACTACATTATACGTAACATTGAATCCCTGCAAAGCCGTGCTGCTCGCTTCATTTTTTCGGATTTTTCTCCGTACTCCAGTGTTACATCTTTAAAACTTCGTGCCGAACTGCCTCCGCTATCACTACGACGGAAACACGCCCGCCTATCTCTCTTTCACAAACTTTATCATCATGATCGTTTGCGCGACGACTTCTTTCAGTCACCCCCTGTCATTTTTCCTCGCCGTGATCACCCCTGCAAAGTCAAACGCCCAGCTTGCCACTCGGCCCATTACGCACAATCATTCATCCCCAAAACCATAGCTGACTGGAATAACCTACCATCTGATATTGCCACTGAAGTTAACACCGATCAATTTCATCAAATGCTGTGGAATCATATCAGAACTTGACGTCTCTATGCGTCTTTGGTGTTAGCTATTTTTTTTCAGGGCTAATTTATTACCTTTGTATCGTATAGTATACCTTTGTACAGTATAGTATAGTATTTTTTGTATAGTATAGTATAGTATCTTGTTTGACATCGTATTGCAGTTTTTTCTCTTTTTGTGTTATCCTTGAACCCCCGGTGTTTCGATTTTCACACTTCATTCTTATCTTTATTCGAACTTTAATCCACTTCCAATATTGGTGTATGCGTATTTTGTGGTGTTCTTACTATGTTTGCTGAATTGTTTATTTTTACTATTTTTTTTTTTTCGCATATTCTTATTAGTGTGTTTCGTGTGCCCCCCCTATGTAATACCCTCTCCAAGAGGGCCTTTAGGGTATTTGAATAAATAAATAAATAAATTGATTTTGACCCGGGTAGTTGGAAATGTAAATGTCATAAATTTTTAGTGGCAACATTTCCCAGAGCTTGTGGCGCTGATGCCAAGTAAGTATACGACAAAAAACAAGCAAGCAAGCAAACAAACAAACAAACAAACAAACAAACAAACAAACAAACGCCGTAATGTCCGCCCCCCCCCCCCTCCCCCCCCCCCCTTCGGAACAGTGACTGGAGGTTCTTGCGTTTCCGTGCGTGCGAGTGTACCTGACGTCGTCTTGAGAACTCCACGACAAATTTGAAGGCTCCTCGCAGTCAAAAGGTGCAAATGATAGTCCCCTGAGCATGACCATTCCATTGAGTACTGGCAATTTATTAACACAAATGCGATCGTACTAACGTGTATAGTTTATAACTGCACATTCCCGATATAGTATAAGGAATATCTTTCGGTAACAGTACATAGTAAAAAGCTTGCAGCAGGATTTGCTTCGTTCACTCGTCCTTTCCGTTACGTCGCGAAGTGCGTCGTCTTGCCGTTGTCGTTGCATACATCGAGGGGGAGGGGGGTTGGAGGAGGGCTACTTTGCACACGATCGCACGACCTTACCGCAAAGTTGGAGGCGTTGGGAAGAATAACTGCTCTCGCTGGACATCAATTCTTGGCTGGAGGAATTACCGATGTCTGCTTATATATCACCCGAGGTCAGCTGCCGTCTGTTGATATTAGACAAGTACCATTAAGCTTACTATTCGACCCACTGCATCCATGCCGTCGGTGGCCTGAAGAAGACCAAAAAAATCCAATTCCCCATCATTGGTATTACCGAACGCCGCATTTAACGCTAGCAGAGGAAATTTCCTCTCTCACGGCAAAAAGTGGTGACCCACATTATTTGGCACTTTAATGCGAGCGCTGGCGACGTTTCGACGCACATCAAGTGTGCAGGCACTGAGCGCGATGCAGTCTCACGGCGTGCGCATTGATGGCGTAACACGCGCGGGGTTGGGTGCGTAGAAGCGGAGCAACAGGCGATAATCTTCCTCGCGGGTTCAACCCTACACCCAGCGAACGGGGTGCGAGCACCGATCGAGTGGGTTTTTGCGCCGACGTTTCGAGGCTAATGCCGTCAACCCCATCAGCCGGGTTCCGTAATTCTCCGCACGCGCGCGCGGCGAGTTCGTTTCACACCGCAACGAAACGGTGAGAGTTGACGCGTTGCGAGTCTCTTTCTAAACGGCGCTAATCTGGTGCGACTGCGCGTCGGCCGTGGTTCCCGAGAGAGCGTTGACGAACCCTTGCCTGCCCGACTGCGCGACCGAGTTGAAGAGCGGGGCGGGCGGCGAGCGCGGCAATCCCACGGCAACGCTCTCAACACTCGGAGTGGCGAGATCGTCAGATCGATTTGCGTTGAACGCAGCTGGGCAAAACGTCGTGGTTTCGGAGAGAGTAATGCATTATGAACCGTGACTATAACATTTCAGATGCTTCGGAAAAGCATAGTCGCACTTCCGGAAAGTTTATTTGTGCGTGCGTCGCGCGAGGCTCTTTACTAAATTCACGATGATAATATTATTTTGCTTCATTTTCGTGGCCACGTGTTTCAAGCATGGAGTTTCCTACAATAATTACCGGAGGAAACTGTGGCGAGCTACAATGATGGTGGTTAAGTCAGCTTGTAAATGATGGCTAGCATACACGCGTTTGTCTAAACATCCGGCTTCTAGCTTCAAACGGCCTTGTGACTTGTTACGTTGAATATTTTCAACAAAATATTGATTTATAAATTCAACAATTCGCAACAACCCATTGCCTTGATGCGTCTATATGAAAGCATGGCTGCTTGGAAATTTAGAAACATAGAAAGGTAAAAAATAACGCTCCAAGAGCTTCTGTAGTCACAAGCACGAAGATTATAGGCAAATTCATGTACTACCCATTATTCCCACGGTATAGCTGGTATACCGCAGCGACAAAGTTCGCTCTGGAAAGTTTTGTGCGAAACTACTGCTACAATCGCGAACTCCGGGGGAAAATGGACCGTCGGCAGGGAACAAATCCTCCTGTACTTCATCCTTACCTTTTACCTCATTTCTCCATCTGATGGCACGATTGTGCCCGCTTCAACGACATTGAGGTGTGATAGGTGCTGCTAAACCGTTTGAATATAAGCCCACCTGTCCTTAATGGTTCACACACACAAAAAAAGGGGAAAAAAAAGAAAGTAACGGCACGCACACAGACACACGCACGCGCGCGCGATTAAACATTCGCAGGATTAATCTTCAGAACGAATCAACAAAGCTGGACGTATGATTAATCAACTATCTCGCCAAGGTGGAAGGCGATTGATGATTCTAAAATTTGCATTCCGTATTTATGCAACACATTGCTGCAAAGGAAAGCAGAGCCAGTTTTAACAAGGAGGCTGATAATCTCCGATATAGAGCTGCAATTTATAGATTATTTTTGCTACAGGGATGAGACCTTAAGGGAGATACTGAAACACCTGTTCATCGGAAGGAGAACAGCCCGTGTATCAGCATCCTATGGCGACGCTTGTTCTCGGGAAGTTGCAATTTTTGCCGGAATCTATTGGCAAAACCTTGTGTTGGCGAGTGCAGATTTATTTTACTTGTGGCTGAGTACGCAAGTAATTTTGTTTTTGTTTTACTTCTTTGAGCTCGTTGTGTGATTTCTGCACGTGTAGTGTCTGTCGCTTGTGCGTCTTATGCCGTCGAAGTGCTGATTTTTGTTTTGCGTGTTCTATGTATACCTGTATTTATTTACCCCGTCTAGATGATAGTCAGTACTGGTGCGTGTCCTTCAATGTATAGTTTGTCTTCACATTGTTCATTCACAGTAGATACACGCCAACTCACCAAGTTTTCTTCCTCGTGAGTGCGTGTGTGTGTGTAGATTTATCTGTTGTGGGGACCAGGCCCTTTGATATTGTATTTTTTTACTGGACTTCATTGCTTGCAGATCCGCCTTCGTGGCGTAGCCAAAAGCTTTATTCGCCACACATTTCATCTCTTCATTGTAATGCCCAAGGTGAACGGTTGACAACACCGCGTGCGAGAACTGTGGTCGTGAGGAGACCCCCGACCACCATTCTTGCTACTGTCTCCGATGTAGTGTGCAGAGAAAATCGCTCGCGACAGTACTAGACCGCGTTGATGGCACGCTAGTTTCAGAACGGACCATTTTAGGATGTCGACGACATCAGCTGTCGCAGCAGAGCGCGACGAAGTATTGTTACAATTCTTATGGGCAACTGACTTTTGCGCACGCATTTTGTACTGTCTGCTGCGAACTCGTGTTGAAGGATGTGTGTGCTAGGTATCACTCTCTATTTTCTTCTAACCTTTCTACTTCCCCCTTCGTTGTTCCCATGTGAAGGGTAGCAAACCGGATTCTCTGTTTTGCTTTAACTTCTTGCGTTCCCCTTTGCATCTCTCGCTATGCCTTGTTCTGACTGTTGATGCTTCCACGCTGTTACCTGGTGTCGGGCCGTTCTACAGAAGTGAAGGCCTGAGACATTTTTCAGGGGCTTCTCGTGTGTGTAAAGCTTTGCGGCACCCACGGTCGCCGCTCTCGCCACGGTTCTGGGTGGCGCATGGCTCACGCTGGCCGAAGGCGCCGAGTGTAAAGCAGTGGCAGCTGAACATGCGTGCAAAACCGTGCAGTTCATAGGAATCCCAGGCTGATTTATTGCAGTGTGAGTTCGCGTGTGTCGCGCACAAGACCTAACAAATTTTTGTATAATGTACTGTGACGCTGGATAAATGAGCACTGATACGGTGACCTCCTCGACTGGCTACCTCCCATTCCATAGCTTTCAACACGCTGCAATGTAATAACGAGAATAGGCGTACGAGGACAATGGAAAAGAAAAATGAAAGCAGTGGTGGGAGTGAAAGCTAGACATCAAAAAACCTATTGAGAAACAAACGAATAACTAAATGCGAGTGTTCACGAAGCGTCGGCGCCTGTTGCGGTAGTCCGCAGACGCGCGCCCGCGCTTTGCAAGCGTTATGAATGCCATTATTCAAATCGCGGTTTTTTAAAAACGCTGTTCCCCCGCCGCGCGCGCGCGTTTGACACGCGATGCGTGCGCGGCCGCGTACATAGCACCGAGCGAGAGATGACGTGAATGTGTGAGAAAGAAAGCGGCGGTGGTAGCTCGCGCTAACCTGCCTCCCTTTCCCACAACAAAATCTAAAACCCCGGCAGAACGAGATTGACAGCAGGCGATGGGGGAGCCTGGAAGGGGGGAAGTGAGGTTGAAAAAGATGCCTAAAGAGCGAGAGAGAGTGTGAAAAAAACTGTGCTGACCGGTGAGCAGGGACGAAATAAACGAGTGCGGTAGGGAGGAAAACAGTATACTGTCCCGAGCGCGTGTTCTTTTTCCACAAATATTTCTGCCGCGGTGTAGTATGCCATTTAGTGAAAGCAAGAAAGAAAGAAAGAATGGGCGCGAGGGGAAGAGATTCGAAAAGAGGCAGAAAGAAATATGGGTAGCAAGAAAGCCGAAGATAAAAAGAAAGTTTTCAGCGATGTCGCGCCATCTCATTTGCATTTTCAACGCACCTCCCTGTCTCGAGTTTTTAATGCGTCCACGTCTGGCCCTATTTGAGATCTGTGTGATGAGGTGAGAAAAAAATGTAGTAGGAGAGGCGACAGAAAAAAAGAAAAAAATCTTGGCTGGCGGCAGTCGGTGCCTGTGTAGCGTATAGCGCCTCCCGCATACGTAGAACGCCGGTCGTTTTTAAGTGTGGGAAAGTGTAGGTTCGATTGCCGGCAAACGAAAGCGTAAGAACGCTCGATCTCATTAGCGATGCGCGACAAGCTGGAACCGTAACTTTCCGGTCACGTGCCTCACGGGCGAGCGTTTCGCATTCAGCCCCAAAGCTGGAGCTGTCATTCGCAGCCCATGCATGCGAGAAACGTAGTTCCTCGCTACAGAGCAAACCACACGCCGATTCACTGCACCAGCCATGCTTAATATTCCGCTGATATTCGCCTGCCTTCTTTTTTTTATCCTCCCCGTGATTCGCAAATGTCCTCGTCGCGAAATGTCGAGCATAAGGTATACCGCAACTGCGTTAGTTCCGATAAGCAAAACGATTGGCACAGTCATAGAGCGAGACCTCCTCTCTCTACCTCTCCCTCTCTTTTTACCTAAGCTGTGTTTTTTGAGTAACGTACGTTTCGCGGTCTACTGGCGTGAAATTTAACTGCAATGGCTTAATGATCTCATCGCAATGACACTATCATTACTGAATGCGTGGTTTTAGATACAGGGTAAATACTCTCTGCGAAGCTAAGCACTAAGCACGTTATTGTGCTTCTCTGTGTTTCCTGCGGCAACCTTGAGTGACTCTGGTGATTCCGTGGTTTAGAGAGTAAAATTTTGACAGAATAATAACTATTGAAACTATGTCTTTGTCTGTCTATGAGATAGATAGCGCACGCGGACGTATACCGGCAGCGCCGACTTCCGGCGGTCGAGGTAGTCATGGCAGCGCTGCTGTGTTTATTATTTTTTTTTTACTCGTTGTTTTAAAATGCTTGAACAGTGTACGAAGTTATGAAAAACAGTATGCAAGCCGTTTTTCAAATACATTTGGATGCTATAGCGGAGCGATATTCAGATTTCATTAACCACTTTGTGGCTGGCTATATATGTTACGAAAGCTTAGCTGCTTCCTTGCATGCAGGACCTTTGGGGGCTTCTTCAGCTCTTCGAAGCGACCTGTCACGTGCTACATCTCACTGGCTCTAAACACGCTCCGTATCGGTTGTCGGCGATGCGGAGCCCTTTCAGGAATAGAGCCATGGAAAGCACGCGAGAGCCGAGCATTCAGATGCTCCCAGAGCGAATCAAGAGAACCACGTTACCATCGCATCTCGGCCGCGCTCCCAGTTGAAAGGGGAGAGCGCCTCCGAGCGCTGTGAGCTGGAGCACGCTGTATTCGATTAACCGCGCGAATGGTGTTTTGGTACCAGGTGAATGTAAAAAGACCCACTAGAGCGCTCTTAAGGTCTCCCTCGGAAGCGGCCAGTCGAATGTAAGAAAAGTTGCCATGTTGAGATTGACAAGCCTGTCCGAGCGCCTTTGACTGCACGATAGGCTTTCTTGCTAGTCCGTGTGTTCAAGAAAGCCTTACTTTTAGATGTAAACGAGAAAACAACGCAAATATTTTAGAATAAAGCCGTATATCAGTTTTCTGCTTCCACTTTCTAAATGTGTGTCATCATTGACTATTGGTCACACTTCGCGGCTTGAATGGAAAATATGATGGCCAGCGCTCAAGAATTACCCCCATTGTTCGCTCGTACGTGCGTAATCATCGTACGTGCGTTCTCTGTCCAAAAAGAAGTTGTTTCTTATATGTTCTTTTGGTGAAAGTATGTCGTCACGCATGCCTTTGGAGATGAGTCCAGCATTGAAAGGCTTTCGTCTACGAAATCCTCTTATCTCTGACAGTTCTCATCACCACCGGAAGAATAGCAACACGATTAAAAACACGACACGAAAACGGAAGAAAGCCAATGACAGAGAAGAAAGCGAATAAAAAGATTCATATAGCTATGATAGAGCAACAGCTAGCGAGAGACAGAGAAGACTGCCGCATCAATGCTCGTCACCCTTGGGCTGTTGTCGTTCTTGTTTTGCAAACGCAACGCTGTTATTGCGCAAACATCTGCCCCAAAACTGTTTGCGCAACCAACAAACGCAACGAAAAGATGCCGCTGTCCGCTTATCCGACGGTGCCGTCCCCTCCGTTTCGTCCGCGATTTGTGTCATAACTGTGCGTCTCTGTGCATTTCCGTCTTCGCGGGCGTTTTTTGGGCTGCGTTCTCTGACCGTTGCACTCCCGCTCGAGCTTCAAAGAAAGCAAGGTCGATCCTTCGGGTAAAGTTTTGTAGCAGCAGAGCGATTGATCCAGTCCTCCGGTAAGCAAGTTCAAAGAAAACTGATTAGAACCCCCTCTTCTACTTCACAGTCTTCTGAGGACGAAGGTAAAGAGCGTCTTAAGAGAAGACGATGGGTCTGGCGAAACTATGCCGCTGGGTGAACTGACAACGCAGGCCCTATTTGTATAAGCAAGCAAGAACAAGCAAACACATGAACAAGTTATTGACACATGTGCAACGGACAAGTAGCACTCTACCGACGTCGACAGCAAAGACCGATGCGTGACAAGCTGACCGTGCGGCAATATCTTGTTGCACTACGGTGACTGCGGGTGATTCGTATCTTTTCAAGCTGATTTTTCTTGTCAGCTTCTCAAACTGAAACTGAAGAGAAGAGGAACCAGAGCTGAGTTCAGACAGCTGTTCGTTTGACAGGACTGTTGGAGGTTGGCCAACTACCATATGCCGGTGATTCACGACATAGCCAACGTGGGACGACGACCATAGTACGCTTCCGCTCCACGTCGCAGCGATGGGGCTTTTTCCTGCGTTGCTACAATACATTCAGTGTCATTCTCCGGTTCTGTGGGAGCGATGAGCTATAAGTTATTGTTCAATAGGACTGATTTGTGTCTGATCATTGAAGTAAGAGAGGCACAGTGCATCTTCTGTGTGAATCCTTCCTTTGATTAGATTACTGCACGAGACACGATGAAAGCTACGCAGTGAGTTCACCGCGAAACCTGTGGCTAGTAGCGGTGACCTTTAGGAATGCTGCCTGTTGACTATTTGTGTTTTGTTTCTCGTCCGTCAAATATAGCAGGCATTTTTAGCGGAAGAGTTCGGAAGTGTCCCCAGGTCTTTCTTGCTAAGCAACAAGACTTCAGAGTTGTTTTTTCTCTGACAGTGGTCAGATTGACTGCCCCAGAGCACACATGTCATTTAAATAACTTCCCCTGTCGTTTTTTCCTAATCTCGCGGTAATTATTTGGTGATATGATGCCGTACGCGAAAGCAACGCGAGCATTCTGACGTTCCTCAATTCGACAAGTCTCTGCGACCGTTTCTGGACTGTTCGTTGTATCTCCAAGTGTGCGCGCAGCAAGTACTTATTTCTTTCCCCAATTTTTTCTCATGAATATACATTCACACGTAGTAATAGCTAGAAATGAATAGCTAAAATGAAAATACATCATTTTTATTAACATGCATGAACAAATCAATTCATTCTTGTTGAAGAATACCACCGACCATTTCTGCCACTTCTCTCGGCTGTGGTTCATGTCTCTTAAATAAATAAAAATGCACGTGTATCTGCGTCATCGAAAAAAGTAAATTTTCGGAAGACTTATAAAGGAGGGGAGTCATAGTTGGTTTGGCCATACTGAAAGGGGCCACGTACTGGAAAAGCTTGAGAAACAGTGGTTATATTATTATTATTATTATTATTATTATTATTATTATTTGATTTTAAAGGGACACTAAAGGTTACCAGAAAGTCAAGTTAAAGTGATAAAGCAATGCTGTAGAACGTCTAAGGCGTCAATATAATCGCGAACAGAGCTTTAGTAACCGAGAAATTGAGGTAAATGCACGACACGATTTGAGACCCCCCAGCGACATTCCGGCACTAGCCCGATGACGAAAGCACTCCTCATCATAATTAATGTCACTAGTACTCAACTACTCGTATTAAAAAGATAATTTCATTAGATTATAAAACGGAAGAAAATGCTACTTGTCTACTTCTATTCGACTCTAAGAAAAAAATAACACTTTGACGTTACCTTTGAGTAGTAAGGGTGGTCCAAAGGTTTCGTTTTCACTCGACTCTACGCGCTTGACTTTGCGCCGCGCGTGCTTTGGAGTTTCAGTAGTTTCTTTATCGCGTCGTGCTGCGGTGGTCCTGCTGGCTCGCGAAACTTGCATTTGGAACAAGCAGCGAGAATGCCACGTCCATGTGATGTCGTGCGATGCGCGAACGGTCCGCGGAACTTGGCCAAGGGCAGTTGCAGCGGCGAATCCAACGTTACTTATCACTGTGTGCCGAGTGAACCTCTCCATTCGAAGTGGTTAAGTGCCGTACCTCTGCCACAGCGCGCTGGCAAAGAGCCGAAAAATCACGTAGTGTGCTCGCTGCACTTTCGTCCAGAGGATTACGAGTTCAACGCCGACTTACTGAAGTCGCGTGAAGTGCCTTTCAAAGCTGGCCGTCGTCGTAGTAGTACGCAACGACGCCGGCAGCGCGAGCCCTCAACAGCAGGTCACGTTCATCAGTGCTTAAATCGCTGAACTCAAGCCCAGCATCGTGAACTAATGTGTCGTTGTCAGGGTCATCCATTGCAACGAGCGTCGAAGTTGGCGTCATAAGATAAAGAACCAGCTTATCGTCGTGCGCTTTCCCTTCCGCTGGCCACCATAGTTCCGCTTTCGCGCTGCTGTCGGCTCTGTCTTGGCTCTGTTTCTGGCCGCGCGTTTGCGTTTTGTGCAGAAAAGCCGTAGCGCCGTCTGCGGGAGCCATTTTACTCACCGAGGGCGCAACGTCACTATGAGACCATGACGTCAATACTCCTCGATCGGAGGGCGGGTGATTTGAACTGCGCTAGAGGTACGCGGACGGACTGACGGAAAAAAACTTTAATGGAAAAAGGACCTGCGAGGTTGCCAGCCCGGGCTCAGGCCACCCGAGCATTGTGTGCGGTGAGGCATAGCCTTTCCACCGCTGCCCGGGCCCGCTGGATAGCCCATAATTGGCCGTGTAGTTCTGAGCTAGTCAGAGCGCTTAGCCATCGCTCCTCGAGAAGGTCCGGTTCTATCTTTTCCTCTACGTATACTGAACTTATCTGTGTGCACTTCCACAAGATGTGTGCCATGTCTGCGTGTTCGTGTTTGCAGAGCTTGCAGCTTGCGTCTGGATATTGTGTTGAATTTATTCTGTTTAAGTGTACTGGGTTTCGGAACGTTCTGGTTTCCAATCTTCTCCAATCTGTTTCTTGAGACCTGTCGAGTTGTTTGTGGGGTTGTGGGTATGCTTCTCTTTGTTTCGTGTAGTGTGTCAGTATGTCGTGGTACGTGACCAGTCTGTCCCTGTCGTCTTTTATCGCTTCTTCTTCGTCGTCGCCTCCTCCGTCTTCTCCATCGCCTCCGCCGCAGTCCTTCCCCCTTCCCCGGGGGTTGCGGGGTGTTGGGCCGTCACTGTCCGTGCCGCGGTGCTTCGCACGAAACAAGCGTTTCGAGGTTTCTGGGATGGTATTTCAACAGTCCACGTTAACTTAATATTAACCTTTAGTGTCCCTTTAAAACACATATAGACATGTCAAGAAGTACGAACGAAGTGGCGAGACGGAGACTGGGTTAAGAAGTAGAAACAAAGCCGGGACGAAGGGTATTAGTGGAATGAGGACATAATACGGCAATAGAGGAAAGAGCGCCTTCTTCTAGGGCCTTTCTTCTCCTTCGTCCCATTCCCTGCAGAGTAGCATTTAGGCGAAAATACGCTAGCTAAGCACTGCGCATTTTCAAGAAGCAGCTCTCTCTCTCTCTCTCTCTCTCTCTCTTTATATATATATATATATATATATATATATATATATATATATATATGTATATATACCGCTGGACAAACTTTTCCTGTAAAAAAATCTGAGGACACTTAAACACTTTTGAGTTGTGAAGGCGAAAGCATTAACGTCTAAGTAAACGTCGCTCAGTGGTCCTGCGAGCTTTCCGCTTCAAGTATTGCACCATAGCGGTACATTACTCGCAATGTAATGCGATTAATAATGTACCGCTGGTACAGACCACAGACGCCGGCTTTCTCGTTCAATGAGCCATTTGACGCCTTCGCTTAGAAAACATGTGTCAAATCTGTATTACTAATAAGCTAATTTGAAAAGGACTGTGACAAGCTGCCCCGAGGGGATTGAGATCGTCAGGACTTCATGTTTAGGTAGACTGCCGTAGATTGTCTGCCAGTCTGTAAGTTCATCAAGCATTTAAAGCAAGCTTAAAGTGCAAGCTTTCAGGTGACCTTGCAACAAGATAAACGTGGACAAACATACCTACGAAACTAAAACCCTTACCAGTTTTCATATTCCACATTCAATTTCGTGATCTAGTTTTTGCTGATAGCCATTCTGTTCAATGTGTGGCCCTGAGAAGCTCTCAAGGTTTTGAGTGCAGTTGCGTTCAACGAGTGAAACGCATCTCGCGTCAGTGAGCAGAGAGCACTTAATGCAAGAGAGTGGACTTCTTTTCATCGCTAAGTGTTTTTGACTTTATATTTGTAAAGAAAAGAAAACGCTTGTTCCGTGAGCCAAGCGCCCGGTCCAGGAGAACGCCCACCTTGCCCGCCAAAAGCTGGAGCGAGAGCTCGTTTAGCGCAGCATTCAATATTTATCTTTCCCGGCAAAAAAAAGAAAAAAGAAAGAGGAAGGAATGGACCACTCACGCAGTGCGGATCACGTACACGACCCATTATGCAGAGAAGCATCGTTCAAAGAAAGTTTGGGAGGACGTGGAATACGGCTAACTACATAATTCCGGCGCTGCAGCATCGAGTAATCTCCGACGAGCCTTCAGAGGCTCACGCAAACCGCCCGACGCAATTCGGTGCGCATGCGAGTTGGTTTCCACGCAAGTACACACCATGCGTGCTCGCGCAAAAAAAGGGAGCCCATATGCGGAGAACGACGGCTCACGTGCACGCCGAGCGTGGGGTGCGCAGATGCGCAGGCATATCTTCCGCGAGGATTGGCCCTATCAATGGCGCTTCAATAACAGAGCCGCAGAAAAGGAGTTCCCGCCGGCACAAAGGGAACAATGAGGATCGCTTTTAAGCGAACATAGAACCCCCCCCCCCCCCGCGCCGTCAGACAGCGGTGTACGGTCTCTCGTTTCCCGACGCCAGCACCGTGGCTGCTGTGGGAGACGCGGGAGAGAGGCGCGCGTCTTCTTTAATGCTGCGCTCCGTAGTTGAAACTTCTTCTCGCGTTTCTGTCCGAGTCTTTGGGTAGAAAAAGAAAAAGAAAGAACGAAATCAAGAAAGAAAAAAAAATGGAGAGAGAGAAAGAGTGAGAAACATAGTACGAGAAAAGTTACAAATAAAACCAGTTGATCGAGGGAGTTGGAAGCGGCGGGAGCTTTCTGCTGCATTTGGAAACGCGTGTTCGTTGTAAGAAGTGCAAAAGCATATGTCCTCGCTGGCAAAATGGACCACCCTAGCTGCGTGCCTGCCCTGCCGTTGTTGCTGCCACTATCTGCCGCCGTATGCTTCTTGTCTTCAGGGACGCCCTCACCGTGGTCGTATCTATGTCGTCGGTAAAAAGGCGGAGACAATGCGGGATCCCAAACAAGGCCCTCCTATCATATACCTGGATCGGATCCTTTCGACCTGGCGTGTGCGCCTCGCTATGAGCTCGGGAATTTTCTTTCAGCTTTCCTGCAGAATCGGTGCGTCTGGCAGCTAAAAACAGCGGAAAGCGTATGGTTCCCGATCACCCCCCATCACCCCCCCCCCCTTTTTTTTTTCTTCTTCTCTAAAAGAGGTCTCTTCTTCTCGCGGAGTTTTGTAAAAGGTCAAACGCAAGTCGTCCTTCTCGTATAACCTGCAATGGAGAAGCTCTCTTGTGGAATACCAAAAGTGTGCCGTGTAAACTAAGCGAGTAGGCTCTAAAGCAGGCCACAATTGTTTTTGATCTCACTGTGAGCAGCGGATAAAAGATCTTGCGTTGATAATAACGCATCAGTAACGTTGGTAATGTTGACAGTATTGATAACATCTTCTCATTGAAGCTGTCAAAGCCTGCGCAATAAAAGTGTAAACCTTTCCTGAGCGACCAAGGACGTTCTTTTTTGTAGTTTTTATTCGCGGCGTCGAAATTCGAAGTTTTATGGCAATGTCCCATAAATCAGCAAATCAATATTTTGGGCCTGATTGCAGCTCACTTAAGACACGAATGCCTAGGGGCAATAATATGTTACCAGTATAGGTATGTTTAACACGCCATGTCAACCACTTTCTTCCCGTGAAGTGGATGATAGGTTGAAATGATGTTGGTTTGAATAATAGTTAGGTGTTTCGTGTGAAAGTGAACCACAGTGCGCATATTGTAGACGGTGGAAGTATGGTATATTAGAACATACGGAAGCGTGGCACACCTACATAATTAAAGTGGTAAAATTTATTGCAAGGTATGCAATATAAAGGGCCATGTTTTTCAAAAGTAGTGATACCTCTGCACTGAATACGCTCTTTTTATTTATTTACTTACAAGTTAAACCAACCATAGCAGAGTGTGGGCGTAGGCCAGTTGGTGATTCATGATTTTGGGAAGTTGCCGCAAGCAAAACACGAGACTTGAAGGAAGGGACAACACGACCGCTTCGTGTTGTCCCTTCCTTCAAGTCTCGTGTTTTGCTTACATGCGGCAACTTCCCAAAATCCTAAAACAACCCCCATGCTAGTCATCAACCCCATCACCGAACGTCGACAAACAGCTCTGCGTTGTTCCCTTGAAAGACTCGAAAAATGTTTGTATTGTAAAAAGAAACATTTGCATCATAGCGTTTGTCGATCAGTGCGCAAGGGTCAGTGTGCACGAATTCTCTTGTTTCAACAATGTCGGACTTTTGGAACTCATTAACATTTAGAACCCGTGGCTTCTGCTTATAAGTAGGGAAGTCCGCATAGAAACATTTTCGAATCGTATTGAATACGAATATTCAAGCAAAATGGTCACCGAATATCGAATTGAATGTAGAATACTTATGAAGGCATGGTCTTCTTTGACGACTTCAGACTGATTTGGGGTTCGTGGGATCTGGGTATCTCGATATCTGACTGCCACTTTCTGACAACTTTAATAAAAATAAGGCAATTTGATGCCTTCTACTGCACGTAGGACAAGGAAAAAGGCTTCAAAATGAAGTTTTGAACGAAAAAGGCGCACTGAGTTAGCGTATAGAGCTACCAGTGTATAGAGCAGTTATAGAGCGTGATTAGCGCGGAAAAGCCGAAATTGAACCGACATGTGCTCGTTCAAGCTGTACGCGCCTAAAACCGGGACCGGAAGTGTGGCTTTACTCGCCAAAATATATGGGCCGATCCCGTAGATATAGTGCAGTCTAGAAATGGAGGCTCATTCCGAAGGTAGCGCAATCTAATAAAAAAAGTCCACATGGTACACTACTGCTCCCAAGAACACCTTGTCTTTCTTTGATGTCAACCGCTGTTGAAGGACTTATACAAAAAACGACAACATCGCGGTGATCTCATGAACTGTGGTTATCGCAGTAAGAAATCTTTACTCTTTGCGGAGGTGGACACTACATGGCCCTAATTTTGAGGCCCAATTTTGATGTTCAGCGCCCAGACCACAGCGCGCAGACAACGGTGCTACACTGCGACCTGCAGGGATCGAAGAAACCTTGACGTCGCGGTAAACGCAAGACATGTCCGTGTGTTTTCGTCTATACAACCGCCAGCGCTCAAAGTAGCGTGCCATACTATAGTCATGGTTGATGGACATCTATAGAGGCATTTCACCGTCGCCCAGGGTATACCTGTGTTCGGCCATACACACGGTCCGTCACATTGGAGCTGCGTCTGTTCGCCGCTATCAACACAGCTGGATCTCTTGTGCCGATGCCGGTGTCGCTAGCACCCACGAGCTGCAGTCTGTTCTGTAACGCGTAGCATCGCGTTATTGTGTGAATTTTTCTCAATATTTTTTCTCTTCTTTCGCCTTTTATTCCCTTTCCCCCTTTCCCTAGGACAGGCTAGCCAGCCGGTACTTACACAAGCTAAGCTCCCTGTCTTTCCTACCCTTTTGCCTCTCTCTCTCTCTCTCTCTTGTTCTGCCCAGAAAAAAGGAATAAACTTTGTGCAATCAAATAATAACTCTAAACGCGGTACTTTATGTTCTTGCAGTTGTTGAACGTTCTGACAGAATGCCATGGGTATTTAAATATAGTATTGAAATTTATTCCCGCAACACGAAGTACACATTTTGGCCTTCTACACAGCGTTTGTTCGTGCCCGCCTGCCTGTGCCCGCCTGTCTCCATCGTCTCTGCAGTATTTTTGCGCAACATCAGCTCGAAATGCACCAACAAGGACGAACTCCTTTATAACATTTGATTTAATATGCTTGCTTAGAAGGTTAATTAATATGCTTCTGCGAATTAGCAGCTTTTCCGTGACCGTTTGTTAAAAAAGCGTTCAGCCTTAATTAAATAAAGCAACGTTGTAAAATGAGCACTAGCCCCTTGAACCTCTCACCGCCCCCCTCCCACGTTTCATTCAAAAGAGATATAACCATTAACTCCTTATCCAGTACCGCCCCCCCCCCCCCCCCTTAAATATAAGAAATACGAGATTCTGGATAAACACTTGCCGCTGTTCCCTCGTCTTTCTTATATGCGCAAATGGCACGTTGGAGATAATTTTCCCACGTTCAAAACAAGATGAAATATGAAATTCGCGCCAAGTGCGTTCAGCAAAACAATAGAAAGAAATCAGGGTTATTTTAATACTTGACACATTAATGAAAACCATTCATAACTAGGCGTCAGGGCAACTGAGGAGCTTGGAAATGCGAAAAAAAACTACTTCGAGTTATCTGTGGCACTACGGCAATGACATTGACGAAGCAAAGGAACAGTACCTCACCGGATGCAAGCACAATGTTTTGTTCGTTGAAGGTAAAAGAGAGAGGGAGAGAGAGAAACAAAAGCAAAGGAAATACAGGGTGGTCAACCAGAGGATATCTCCGATTGGCCATCCTTTACTGAGGGAGGGAGAAAGGGCTATGAAAGAAAAACAAAGCCAGCAAACGAGGGACAGAATGCGCAATGTAGAGCTGTCTGTGTGAGCGCTGTCCCACAGTCTGTGAGAGCTCACATAGTCATCAACAATGTCAATTTCTCACAGAGATATAAAGTGCCACATAGTGCACAGTCACAATTTGTCGCGCCATCCAGTATCTCTCATATAGGAAACGCACCAGATCGTGATACGGCTCGCGCTGACGTCCGTGTAGGACGGTGTGTACGATTTCGTTTGCTGTGATTGAGCGCTTGTCCAGCGGGTCAAGTCGAAACGTGTGATACAACACCACCGCGTATTGTTACAAAGTGATGTAAACATGGTGAGACTGGCCGAATAATAAATCCAGACAAACCCGTTTACATTAGCCGCCTAAATGCGATCCATTCTTATGGGACGACTAGAAATGATTAAGCAGAAGCTATAGGTTCCATTCGATCACTCGGGAGCTGGTGAGTCTGCGCAACAAATGCAGCTATTCTGCAGAATCGAATCATTCGGAACAGTACTCGCATCAATCATTCTGTCTCCCTCAAGATTACAGTAAGGTCTTTATTTCAAATAAAGTCGAAAGAAACGAATATTGGACAACTTCGAACAGTGAATTCTTAAATAGAATGCGAATAAAATCACAGGGGCTGTTCGATTAGTATTCAAAATTTATATTCGCGCACCCATATATTTATTGCTAATTTTCGAGCGCTGTCGTCACGAATACGCCGCCTATGGAAAAGAAGAAGCTGCATACCGGAGACGTAAAGGAAGGAAAAACAAAAGCAGACGCGACACGTGGGTGCTGTGCACAAAAGGCCGCTATCACTTGAAAGTGTATTGGGACCGTATCCATCAAATGAACTACAATATTGTACGATTGGTGCCTTAAGGGGGAAACCCTGCGCCCAGGAACTTTCCTTTTTTGGGTGGAGTTTGTTCAAATTTTATGTATTTATGTATTTCCATGTACTAATTTAGGATATAAATTCAGATTTCTCGCATAATAAAAATAAATTATAACCGGCTTGAAGTTAAACTATTTACTAAACTATATCTGGTGCAATAAATATCGATATACAAAAATGATCTTGAGCAATCGTATAGTATGCAGTGGTAGAAGAATGAATGCTCTAAACTCATTTGAACCAAAGCTCATCGTAACATTCCGGACAAATTAGTACAATTTGAAAACTTCCGTGATAATATTTGTCTACATTGTATGCATACTGCAATTTCTATTTGCCTACCTTTGTGGCCAAATAAGAATATTGCGATAGGACAAGTATAACCAGATATATCACTCCAAAACGGTGACACCACCAGAAATACTCTTTTGAGAAAACAAGGAAAATAGTTCACATGTCTATGAAGAATATTGCAAAGGCTAAACCAATGAAGGATGATACAGGGATCTAATCAAGGAAGAATGAATTCTGCACACCAATCTGGAAGCAGTGGGACGTAAAAAAGTATTTCGGCCAATTTTCGGCTTCAAAAAAGAGGGTCTCCTCTGCTTTTTGGGAGTATCAAGGAGTGCGACTTGAGTGATGTAACTTGTACTTGTATAAAATATATTTTGCGAAATTATCCCCGTGTTGCACTTTAGAGTTTCTGCGAAGTGCACCTAAAATGTCATCCATCTTGTTACTTCTTGCGTAACTGCATAACCTTCTATTATATTAACGTTGACCTATCTTTTTTAATTGCCTGAAGGCTCTTAGCACAAATCTACTTATCGAGCTGGAATACTTAAAGAGTTATAAATTACGTACACTAAAATTCAATTGTCTAATTGCCTATTTACCAAAATTTCACTACTTATCTTTTCAACTAATTACTTTAGTGCACATATTGCAACACACGAACTGAAGCCAGTATGATCACAAGACACATTCACTTGGAAAGAATTTTGAAACTAGCACCAGTTTTGAAATAAGCTTAGTCAGACTTGCCATGAAAATGCAGTATTGCTCTACTTATGTTTTTAACAAACCACCTTCATATGTATTCAAGCTCAAAAGTTACTGGAACGCATATCATAAATTGTTTTGCGAACGCATATCTCGAAACTGGTGTCACCCTCAGATTTTGTTCGAAGTAGATATGACATTTAAAGCCACCTGCTAGAATTTGTAAATTGAAACATGTGGCGTAACATAGCTTAAAAGTTAATGAACACACATTTCTTAATTCGTCGAGTATTCACTACAATTTTTCTGAAAATAACGTCTGCCGCCGATAGGATACCATCTCAAGAAGGAGAATTGTGCTACATACCACGGGTGATCTTTAAAAATTCTGTTAACGATCAAATAAAACACCCCGCACATTGTATTGTAGACCAGATGTGAATTGCAAGTGAATGTGCTATAATCTTATTTTTGTTTAATTTTTTACGACCTGTAATTACTTGCTGTGCAAATTGTCTGTGTTGTGACGTACAATGTGTTAATACGAGCGTTCTGTGAACAAGGCGCCTACACGTTCTGACTTTCATTCACATTTTATTTTACCAATCTGTCTTGTTTGCTTGTTCGTTTGTTTGTTTGTGTTTCTAAGCCGGCTTAGCTTGGACACGTATTGTTTGGCTAAGCGAAAAGGAGTAGTGGGAAAAAATGAAATTATGGGGTTTTACGTGCCAAAACCACTTTATGATTATGAAGCACGCCGTAGTGGAGGACTCCGGAAATTTCGACCACCTGTGGTTCTTAACGTGCACCTAAATCTAAGTACACGGGTGTTTTCGCATTTCGCCCCCGTCGAAATGCGGCCGCCGTGGCAGAGATTCGATCCCGCGACCTCGTGCTCAGCAGCCCAACACCATAGCCACTGAGCAACCACGGCGGGTAGGAGTAGTGGGAATCACCTATGATTTCAACCTCTCCTATATACACATTTAATAAAGTTTAAAAAAGAAAAGCGGGAAGGGGAACTGCAGTCAATTGGTGTGTTTTTCCTCTTTAATTTCTCTCGCAACTCGAACATTCCAGACGCCGACTGAACAAAGCGTCACTTGCTGCAAAAGTGGTAAAGATGACCGAGAAGTTTTCCATCACGTGAATTTCGCGTAATATGCGTGAAGCGAGCACCGTTCGACAGTGCGCGCGGTACTTTTGCGTCGCTGTCAGCTGTTGTTTGCGACTGTCGTCGTTCACGTTTCTTTTGAGATCGTGCCCGTGTGTGGTGCGAGTGTCAACGACGTGCCGAACACCCCGTAAGCATCGACGCTCGACGGCTTCACGGAGGAATGGCGACGCTGTATAGATCACACAGGGAGTGGCTTGGAAGCGCTGACACCACAGGCGGACAATACTCGCCGGGGTAAACATAGAAATAACTTTGTCATACACAGCTAGTGCGATTTGCATCTCACAATCTAGCTCTAGAGAGTGTTGATAGTTGTTGGGTGTGCTGATAGAGTTCGATTATATTGGCCCTAATGGGTGCCGAATGTTGAGCGAATTTACGTACTTTGCAGATGCATTTCATTAAGGAATTGAGGCCTCTCCTGCACACTTCTAAACGCCATTGAGCGGGGTAGCTCCCAAACTGAGTGTTGTGACCACTCAATGTATGCACTTGTTATAACAGCACTTCGTATTTGTGTTTAATGAAAACAATACGTATACGCGTATGTATCAATGTGTTTACGTCGATGTGTGTGTGCGTGTGTGCGTGTGCGTGTGTGCGTGTGTAAATGTTCTACAGAAAGCACTAGCTCGAAGATGCTCCAGTGCTGCTTGAAGAAGGAAAGTATCGTACCGTATTTAAAATAATTAAGTTCTGTGGTATTACGTGCCACAATATGATTATGAGGCATGCCGTAGTGGAGGATTCTGATTAATTTTGACCACCACCTGGCGCTCTTTACGTGGGCATAAATGTAAGCACCCAAGCGTTTTTGCATTTCGTCACCATCGATAGCGGCCGCCGCGGCCGGGGTCGATCCCGCAGCTTCGAGCTCAGACGCGAAACCGCGGCGGGTACAACAAGCACATGGGTTGTATCGTATACGATGCGACCCAAGCAATCAGTGCAGCTTTAGGACACGAGAAAGACAGATGACACGTGATATCCTGTCGCTATACGGACGACTACAATATGACACCAGGGTGCTCTTGTGGCAAACATCCTTCTGCCGTCTATGATACCTAGAAGCCTCCAGTGCGCGACCTACTTTCTGTCGGCATGCTTTGAGAGATACCACAATAAAACCTGTATACATCGTTCTTTGCCTCTTGGCCCCGATTCTTATATGAAACCGGATGCGTACTGTTTTTCAAATATTCAGCGAGTGAAGACGAAGCTTTGAAACTTGACTGGCATTGCTAGAATAGCGTATATACAGAGTGCTCGGAATATGTCATTTTAATAACATACCAGTAGCTTCTCTATTTCGATTGATGTTTGTACGTTAAGATATAACTGCATACAACAAATACTAGAATTAAAAAAGCGCGAAATAGCGCAAGGCACGGGACGCCCAGAGGGAAACGGATGAAACACCGTATTTCCTGTGTTTTGCACTGTTGCTCGTTTTCTGATGCGGCGTGCACCAACCGTGTCACGTTTTCACTCTACTGCACATGCTAGAAGTATCCATAACATAAATATGGTGCGACCTGTGTTTGTTTCTGATGACTTGTCGCAGATATTTTTCAACATTTACTTGCTTTAAAAATTCAGTTCGTGTTAGTGTTTATACGTTTTTAACGACTCAGTGTTCTAAACTTAGGCGTTTGTTACGCTTCTAATTGCGAAAAGTTATGAAGGGATTTTATTAGTTCTGCGCAGATAAAAGGAGAAAACCTATGGAGAACGCTGAAAGCAATTCCGTCCAGACGAAACATTTGCAAGTGACGCCTGAAGGGCCTCGCCTCAAGTACATCTGAAATTGAATGCAAGACCGTGTACTTCACATGGAGCTACTAGGTTCTGTTTTACTACGGGTTCCGCAGAAGAGTGCCAGGGAACGTAGGCCCTTCCTCGCTCCTGGCCCTATCGGCAGACACCCGCGTCTTCGCAGAATACCAAGTCTATGCAACAGTTATTTTCTTCGTCTTGAAATCTTTCAACATGAGTTGTCTAATTTCCGTTTCGAGCTTTGTACGTCATCTTTAGTCTTCTTTCTGCCAGCAACCTTCTCCTGTCCTTCTATACTTTCTCTCTCCTATCTTATGTTTCACCTCATCATCGAAATGTGTCATGTCTGTGCTTTGTCTCTCAATTTTGTGTTATTGAAGAATTTTTTATTCCTTATACCTGTTTAACTTGTGTCTTTTTATTCTATTTTCGAGCCCATACCTTTTGGCCGAGATTGCTCTACTGTTTTTAATATTCTTCTCTGCACAACAGTATTCAGACCTCCAGTTGCCCTGGGCACATAAAATAAAGATTGATTGATTGATTGATTGATTGATTGATTGATTGATTGATTGATTGATTGATTGATTGATTGATTGATTGATTGATTGATTGATTGATTGATTGAAGGCATAATAAACAGTACAGATACAGAGAGACAAAGAGAAAGAAGCTAGCAGTTCTCTCCTGAAAGAGAAACCACGTCGTGTCAGTTTCATGTTATATCGTCAACTCCATGTCAGCCATTCGGTCTCAAATTTCGTTAATTCTAGTCGCCCCGCGGTGAACCGATTTCTTGCGAACCATCCCATGTTCGTTGGCCCTAGCTCCCAAACCTGTCCTGCTAATTTTGATTGTGGGAGCACTCATTGACGCCTTACCAATCGTCCCTCCAAACTATGGCTTCCTTCATCGACAAAACTATAAAGCGCACCTTCCGATGCTGTTCAGCTGTTCCCCTTGCTCGCCGCCTCCCAGGTCCACCCCGCTCCCGCTTCGAAGCGCTTTGCGATGAGCACCCGCACTGGAGTTCGCGCCAAACGACGGTGCAGTGGGTGGGGGAGACACACCGGCTGCGACACCCAAGAGCAGAGACGTGGAAAATTGCTGCGCTATAAGCGACGGACCATTGAGCGCAGACGATCGAGGCCCTTGTATGTGCGCGCGCCGTACATGCCGCCGTTCAGCTATGCCTCGCTCCCGCGTTAAAGCGGATCCACAATGGGAAGATGCCATCCCTCGCCCGCCGCCAAACAACTGCCGCCGAAATTTATTGTCGTCTCATCGTTTTTCTTCTTTTTTTTATCTCCTTTCCTCGCGCCCGCTGCTTTCTGCACGTGCTCGCGTCGCCCTCGCCATGAATGCCTCCTGTCCGCCGGTGCCACGCACAAACGCAAAATGAAGCCCGCCTCGACCCAGAGTTTCGATCCCGCCAACAGCGCCGCCTTGTGTCGGCCTAATTCGCTCCGCCTGGCGACCACGAAAAGAAACTCGGGCCGGTCTCGATTTCCCGACCGTAGCGCCCCCTGGATAGCTCACAGGCATACGCGCGCGCGTTCTCTGGTATCACCGTAACTTCAATCGAGCTGCGATCTATTACTATAACTCCTCAAACGCCCTTCCTCC
The DNA here is from genome assembly GCF_023375885.2 of Dermacentor andersoni. Lineage (NCBI taxonomy): Eukaryota > Metazoa > Arthropoda > Arachnida > Ixodida > Ixodidae > Dermacentor > Dermacentor andersoni. Next base: position 19,261,643 of record NC_092817.1, read on the forward strand.
ACCTCCGCCCTTGTTTCATTGTTCGTCGTCGGTCTAATTTTATTCGGATCTCAGGCGTCGCCATTACACGCTTTCCCGTTCCCCACGTCCCTGTGAGCGCGACTTCCACGGCGCGTGTTATCGGCGCCTGCAGCAGCAGCAGCCTGCGTAACAGCGCGCCGTCACTGCAGCGATCCGTCGCGGACCTTTCAAACCGTCGCTGTCCTGCGATGCATCGCCCTGCCGCCAGCCTGTTCGTTCTAGCGGGCGTCAATGTCCTTCATTGTTTATCCCTCCTCTGCCCCGCGTTATCCGACCATCGTTGACGCCGTTCAGTCCTGAAAATCACCAGGCTTTAGAATTTTGCATCATGCGCGATGTCCGCTTCTTTTTCTTCTTTTCTTTTTCCTCGTCAGTTTTCCTTCCCCTGCCAGTGTGCCCTCGTGCTATGTGCTATGAGGCGATACGGTTCCTCTCCTTTTTTTACCATTTGCATAAGCGTGTTAGGATAACTGCTATTTTTTACGTATCCTCCTCGTGTGCGCTCGCTCTTTTGTACTTCGAGCGGTCGAGCTCGGATAAATGCGATTATGGAACATTAACGGCTTCGCGATTCTACGTCGTCCAATCAGCATGCCTCGGTGCGGTACCGTAGCAGTGTGGGCGAAAGTTAGGCCCTTCAAGGCGGTTATCTGTGCTTGGAAACGCGGCAAGGACCCGCTCGTATATCTTCTCCATAATTTCGTATAGTCCGAACTGTGAATTTGCACTCTCGTACGTAAAGCTGATCAAATTAAGTAAAGGTCTAGCAAACTGAGAAGTTAGAAGGGTTGGTCGAGAGCTACTTAGTACAGACGATTCATTTTAAACAGCGCCCAAAAACACAAGGACAAGAAAGAGCACAGAACCAGGGCTGTCCTGCGTCCTGTCCCGTGTCACGGGCTGGAAATTGAAGATATTTCCTTCTTTTCGTGCAATTAAATTGTGAGAATTTAGAGAGCGAAATCTTTCGGGTGGCAAAATAAATGTCAACACGAGCTCTCATTGAACATGTTAACTTACTGTTAATTAAATTCTGGAGTTTCTCGATCGTGCTAAAACCACAATTTAATTATGAGGCGCGCTGTAGTGGGGGGAGAAGGGTGCTCCGGAATAATTTATACCGCCCGGGGTTCTTCGACGCGCACCCACTGCATGGTACACCAGCGTTTTTCCTCTCCGCCCCCAACGGAATGAGGCCGCCCTTGTTTCGAGCACAGCATAACAATGCCATAGTTTCTGGGCTATCGCGGTGGGTTACGCTCTACCACCTACGCATTAGGTGGTTTTCATCATATTAAAGTGAGATTAATCTACTGTTGTTCAATGTTCTTGAACATTTGTGTCTAATTCAGTTGCTTCTCAACTCTGTGCCTAAAGCTCGATGCTTTCATTGTCTCGACATCTTAAAACCTTTCATTGTGCAGTGGTTCATCCATTACGTAAGACACGTTGACGCTTTTGTTGTGAGTCGTGTCTGGTATCTGTCGTAATACCGGAAGCCGTATTCGGGAACAGAATTTCTCATGGCAACATGTTCTGACGCTCTGACCAAGCACCATACTCCTGGAACACGATCTTTGTTGCACGAGCACTTCTTTCGAATGATATACGCATATATGTATTCGCTGTAACTATGTCACTGTACATGCGTTTACACCAACGTATTTCTCTTAACGTGACGCAGCACTTGTGACCATCGTTTATCGAAATGACAATAGATATTGGTCCGGCGAGACATTTGAATGCGCAGCCTGTCTTCTCGCCGTTAATTCAGGTTGGATCGAAAATGTAAAAAAAGAAAAAAAAATGTGTATGTTTAAGTTCCAAGTTTCTGACTTGGAATGCCATCAAATCACTCTGACCTTAGCACCGTACTGCCTGGAAGGCAACGTCATTCTTGTAAATGGCCGTCGACTGATAGTGAGAATTACAGCACATAAATGATGATAATAGTGAATAATTAATTTCCCTTTAGTTTTCCCGACTCTAATCCGACATATTAATTTGTGGGCATGTTCTTGCTGCTTAGTAATAACCTAACACATGGGAGTACTTCAAGTATTCGTGGGGAGGTCTAAACGACCTCAGTCGTCCCGAGTTTGAGAACAACTCTTCCAGGTGAAGGTGGAGCACGCCTACTACGTCACTTTTCGGCCGGCACGTGGATAAAGCGCAGGTGCGTCCTGCATAACGCGCTCGTTCAGCACAGACTTCGTTCAACTCTATCGTTTGTTCTCTTCGCTCTCCATCGCAACGCTGTCCGGACGAGACACGCGCGCACCGCGCCACTCCTTTTGTGCAGCTTGCAAGCTTCGTATCAAGAGGAGACAATGCTCACTGATATAACGGGGGAGTACGTGTCTGAAGTGGTTGACGCGCGATGGAGAGGAGGCCGCGGAGACTCGGCAGCTCACGGACGTTCTGAGAGAGGAGGCGACAGAAATCTGAGGGAGTAGGAGAGGGTAGACGGTGCTTAGGGAAGAGTAAGAGAAGGAGGAGGAAGAGGAGGGAATTTCGCTGTGAGGAGGTGTTGAAGCGCATCCCGTCCATGCCACCATCCTTTTGTTCCCTCGACGCAACTGAAAAATCGCGAAAAGAACTGTGGTTGTCGACGGTGGTCGCTTTCTAGCGTGGCTCCCTGCGGTGAGCGCGCGTCGACGTCCCGCTGCGAGCTCAGCGGCGGACCGCATAGGCCGGCACTGTCTACGCGATGTCCTGGTGGTGCCACGTGCCGATGCACAATGACGTCGGAGTCCAGGTGTGAACGGCAAGAAATGCCGTGGCGCGTGATGCGCTAGCTATCGTCGATGAAGAGCGCACGCGCAACGGATTCCTCCTCTTCATGGGTGGAAGAAAAGGCTCGCGGTCGCCTGCGGTTTGAGAGCAGGGCTGGAAAAAACAGAATCCCCGTCGCGAAGAGGGAGAGGGAGTCAGTGTAAAGTGGCCTTCTTTCGAGAAGCCCGTTTAAAGGGTTTCGCATTTCGTTTTCAGCTGAGAACCTCCCACCCCCTTTTCTTTTTGTTGCATGTCGAATGCCACCGTTGCGTGCAACGTTCATTGGATTGCATACAGAGGAGCTTTAGAGAACCTTGCCACGTTTCCTGTCTGCTTAGGCAGAACAAATGTTTCTGTTGCCGCTCGCAATGTTGCCATGTGCACGCTGCCAGCTGTTGGGAAAGAAGGAAACGAGTGTTTGCGGTGTCTTGTCCTTTTAGATCAAGTTATGCGTCCTGTATGCAACTGGTCTCGCTGTAGCATCAAACGCTGACAGCGAAACTGTCACTGGCTTTCTTTAACGCTTTAAGCGCTCTGGGTGGTTAGTGCCTTGGCAACAAGGAACCCGTTCTGCCTTGAACAACTTGCTTTAAGAGGAGCCTCACTGGTTAGTTTCTTCGGTTTGTTCAAGACGCTCACTGGACTGAATTTTGCTTGGGCACCACTCACGCGAATCAGTTGCAGTGAAGCAGGTAGTACATAAAATGTTATTTTCTTTAAAGTAATTTAAGTAACAATGCTGCTATTTGCATGCAGCACTATAGCACTGTGCGACGCTACCCCATGCCATTCAGTATCATCATATTAGCTTTGCAGCACGGCTTATGTGACACGCGGACGCGTCCAGTGCTCAAATGCTCAAACAAAACCCACCAGCCAGTGCTGTAAAGAGCACCTAAAAGAATTATTTGCAGTTATATTTGCTAGGCTAGGCTATTGTTAGGCTGTACAGAAAAGCCGAGCTTTCTTAGCAAAGCAAGGGGCCGAGTGCACGAATAAAAAATGTAAAGTCGAGTCAACTTCTAAGGTAGTTTAACCTCTTTATAGCCTGTTGTCGCGACTTGGCGACATTCCGAATCTGAACTCATAAATTTAAACGGTACGCGTAAGCGAGAAAAATCGGCATTTGAACATCATATGTCGTCATCGAGCTTAAATGCGCCAACGTTTCGCCAGCTCTGACTCAGAACAGAAGGCTTTGCCCAGGATGCTTCCCACGAGGGGCAACATTCCAAGCAACTCGTGCGGCTGCATTCATTCAGGCGCGTATATCGAAATCACCATCTCGGCAGTACTGGTTGTCTTACAGACTGCCATTGAGTTTGTTCCGTGCGGCAACGTGCGACGGTAAACGCGTTGTATTGTGCTAGGTCGCCTTTTCAGTTTTCCTTAAACGAGTCTACAGATATCACCCGTGGCAGCAAATGATGAGACACTGATTTTGAAAGATGTTATTATCGAAACGTTGTCCAGCCTTTCTAAAGCACCTTATTCCTGTTTATAACCTCTATACCCCACTGTGCTAGTCCAACTGTCAGCCCCCTTCTTCATTCTCGACTTCGCATGGAAGTATTTTTATGTGAAATTTGAATGTTGTTCATCCGCAAAAAAAAAAAGAGCCTGGCTATAAGATCTTAATAGAAGAATTCAAATTCACGACAGAAAGAACCTTAAGCGACGGTTGTATCTCAGGAACTGTAGAGCTGGTTGAATAACGCGAAAAATATTGCGACTTCACGAGCTGTGTTATACTGTAAGCCCGCTACATTATTGAAGGTTGAGGCTTTAGCATAAAAAAAAAGATATCATACTGCAGTGTCACGCACAGAGTTGAAGTGCACATTTGATGGCATGTGATAACACTGCATGACTCATGTGCTTACATGTTCGAAAGCAACACTGGGGTTATGAGAGACACCATAGAGCAAGGCGACGAAATAGATTTCACCAGCTCGATTTTCTTTAGTGTTGCTCTAGGCCTAACCCTCGAGCGTTCTTGCATTTCGGAGTCATCGAAATGTGTCCGTCGCTGTAGAGATTCGAGCGTACGACCTCCTTTCAGCAGCACAACGTCATTGCCGCATAGACACTATCACGGTCAGAATGTTACAATGGGCACAATTGCTACAGGTGATACCCGAGGGAGGATCGTTTATGAGTATATAACAAAGGCGCGTGCGATAAATATTACACCATGCCGTTATATTCCAGCCGAGGTGCCGTCAGATTTACCTCCAGCCTATTCTGTTTTGTTGTGATGCCGATACACACTCGTTATTATACTTTACGGTATTATTCTGTCGTATCCTATTCTACCCTGCGTGGTATCCATTATTATACTGTGCCACGGTGCCATCTTAACTTCTCACGGCTGTCTTTATGCTTTTCTATATCATATTCAATTTTATTTTGGTTTGCCCGCTTCCACGATATACTGGCGTCATGTTTCACGTCCCAGTCAAGAACGCATTCTCTGCTGATGTGTTGCGCGTAAAAGAGCTTCCCACTTCGACGACCGTCGCTGCAAAATGATTGGAGCCCGGGCGCTAGACTCAGCCAGGCCGCTTTGCTCAAGGCAGGAGCGGCCATGCGCGGCAACGCCTCCGTGCGTCGGTGGCGTTTCGCGGAGAAAAGCGAGAACTGGTGATGTACGAACGGCGATCGCTCTTCGCGGGCATGAACGAAACACGGAACACCGACAAGGGCCCGCCTTCTCCGAAATGGCTTTCTTATTGAAGGCACCTTGGTGTGTGTGACCTGCTTGTCGTAACTCCGCTCCTCTGATCGAGAGCGCGGTGTCGTTTCTTGGGCTGATAAACTGCGCGGCATGACTGCTGTGCTGTTGCTTTTAGGCTAGCCGCGTCAACCGACGTCTTCAGGTCACCGCGGGAAAGTGGTGTGCTGGCTCATTCCACTATACGCATAAAAGTTGTAAAGAAAGCGCCTGTTTCGTTCGTGACTTTGTGTGCTTATTTGTAGGTTCTGCGCTAAAACACTAATATAGGTACGGATTACCAACTAGCCCGAACTAACGCTTTGTAAAGAAAGATGCAAAGATGACC